>NC_081524.1:40639753-40809753 GCF_030273125.1 Centropristis striata | reverse complement strand
GGACTCTAGCAGAGCAGGACTCTAATAGAGCAGGACTCTAGCAGAGCAGGACTCTAACAGAGCAGGACTCTAGCAGAGCAGGACTCTAACAGAGCAGGACTCTAGCAGAGCAGGACTCTAGCAGAGCAGGACTCTAGCAGAGCAGGACTCTAATAGAGCAGGACTCTAGCAGAGCAGGACTCTAACAGAGCAGGACTCTAACAGAGCAGGACTCTAGCAGAGCAGGACTCTAACAGAGCAGGACTCTAACAGAGCAGGACTCTAGCAGAGCAGGACTCTAACAGAGCAGGACTCTAGCAGAGCAGGACTCTAACAGAGCAGGACTCTAGCAGAGCAGGACTCTAACAGAGCAGGACTCTAGCAGAGCAGGACTCTAGCAGAGCAGGACTCTAACAGGACTTTAACAGAGCAGGACTCTAGCAGAGCAGGACTCTAACAGAGCAGGACTCTAGCAGAGCAGGACTCTAGCAGAGCAGGACTCTAATAGAGCAGGACTCTAGCAGAGCAGGACTCTAACAGAGCAGGACTCTAGCAGAGCAGGACTCTAGCAGAGCAGGACTCTAGCAGAGCAGGACTCTAATAGAGCAGGACTCTAGCAGAGCAGGACTCTAACAGAGCAGGACTCTAACAGAGCAGGACTCTAGCAGAGCAGGACTCTAACAGAGCAGGACTCTAACAGAGCAGGACTCTAGCAGAGCAGGACTCTAACAGAGCAGGACTCTAGCAGAGCAGGACTCTAACAGAGCAGGACTCTAGCAGAGCAGGACTCTAACAGAGCAGGACTCTAGCAGAGCAGGACTCTAGCAGAGCAGGACTCTAACAGGACTTTAACAGAGCAGGACTCTAGCAGAGCAGGACTCTAGCAGAGCAGGACTCTAGCAGAGCAGGACTCTAACAGAGCAGGACTCTAGCAGATCAGGACTCTAACAGTCACAGAAGCAGAGAGAGAATCCTGCTCAGTCCAGAGTTATAACAACAAGGCTGATGTTTTCTTGATACTTTACTACACAGTAATACTTCATTCTTTCTAACAGCCAGCAGGGGGCAAACCACTGGTTGCAATAAAGTCTCCATCTGTATGTAAGTCAATAGGAAAATGACTCTACCTCCACTTGCTTTATTATATGAGTAAACATTCTTCTGGTGAAGTATGGTCAAGTCTTCTTTAATACAGCATGATCTAAGTTATGGTTCCATTTATTGTAAAATGATAAATATATATAAATAAATATAAATATAAATGGTATGCTTTAAGGTGTGGCTTCCTTCAGATTGACAGATTGCTACCACAGTGTGTTTCACCAGAGAGTTCTGACCCTTTCACAGTGGGTTTTCAGTTTAAATGTATTGAACAGTTTTGGTGCTTAAAAAGACACTAAAAGACACTGTAAGGAGGCAAGAAATCCCTTTTGCTAACCAAGCTAGAGCTGCAGCTTCTTTTCATATATAATAATGTAGCAACACACATGTTCCTGATCTATTCTCTGCATGACCTGGCTGCAGAAAACCAAGATGGCGACGACCAAAATGCCAAACTCAAGGCTTCAAGTCCACAAACCAATGAGGGATGACTACTGGCACGGTTCTTATACAACCTTTGCTAAGAAAAAATATGTTTTATTTATATTTTGAGTTTGACAGATATGTACATTTTCACTTAAAAGATCACAACTGTTTAAAAGTTTCAAGTTGGGGTGAAAAGGTTTCTTTCTGACTATGCGTCTCGTCTGAGAGCCTCATCGTCTGCAGTATTCAGCTTGATTTGCAGCCCCTTTACGCTCCATTATCACTACATGTTCCACGGTCGGCAGACGGTTCAGGTCGTCAGTTTGCTTGTGAGAAGAAATTATAAACACTGCGAACATGTTCACCGAGCTCAAATCCCAGTGAGCTCAAACAGAAAGCCGTATTTCTCTTTTCCCTCGCTTCATCCCTCTCCAACTCACATACACACTCAGAATACATCAACAGTAATTGTTTGTATTAACTTTACCTTAGCCCTGAGCTGTAGGCATGAATCACTCTCTGCTCCGCGGAGCAGGCCTTCACACCGAGGTGGTCTGCTTCATCCAGAGGCAGCTCTGAGTTTGTGTGGGCATCCAGCCAGCTCTGACCTCCAACATGTGAATGCAAACAGGAAATCTCTGCTCAGCTGCCATCCTCTCGACTCTCGGACCATAAAATGTTTTCCTTGGGCATCGTGGCTTCTGATAGCATGCTACTGTAGTTCTATGAAACTATATATGTAATATAGAGTAGACACATACATCTGTGTTGATTAGTGTTTTTATTATCATTATTATTTTTTATAATGGTTATTATTTTGCTGTTTAAAAATAGAGTGGTAACATGCTAAACAGCTACTAGCATGGCTGTTCATGTCCTATTGAGGTGAGATAATATGGAGAATTAAAGCATTATAATACAAAAATAAATAAATAAAAGCCTCATTAACAAAATACATTTGCAGTAAAGTATATATCTGAAAATAGATAAGTATGCACATAAATTGAAAAATATGAATTTGATTGTGTCAAATTACTTAGTTTTATTTATTTTATTAATTTCCCTCCATAAAATGAACCTGTGCATACAGCTTAAATATTCGAAAAGGCCTTCTAATTGTTCTGAAATATATATGTAGTTAAAGACATACCTTTAATTAATTTTCTAAATGAAAGAACGATTTCTGCTTGTCATAACAGATGTAAGGGATAACATAAAACATGTTGGGTGAGCTGCTTCCTGTCATTGAGCATACAGGAACTAAATATATTCCACCTGAGCTTTGTGCTGCGGCCAGTCAAAATGAAAATAAGACTATTGATTCTGAGTTATGTCACAGCTGGTCTCTCAATTATTGAAAAACTGATTTTCTATTATTTTTACATGAGTCCTGCTGTATTTTAGAGCTGAAGCCCATGAAGTATAATTCTTAACAAATAACTTGACAAATAAATGAATGATTCTAATTTATTGTAATGTTTGTCTAGTTGAAACTCTAAAATGTAACTGTGGTTTGAGGAATATCTGAAGGCAGCATGTTGGCTGGTGCAAAACTAGTTTTTGTCCTGTTTGCTGGCAGGTGTTGCAGTTTACTCATCACTGAGTCAAAGTAACACGATCTCAGGGTCACATGTCACAGCAGCCTTCACCTCACGTCTCTATAATCTGTCTCTCTCTCTCTCTCTCTCTATATATATATATATATATATATATATATATATATATATATAATAGTCTCTACAATAAACATATGTGCAGTTTATTTGCATTCATTCTTCCTTCATGCTAGTAATACATGATTCAGTATTGATTTTACTGTTTAACATTTTATCTGCAGTGCATCTCCTCACCGTGACGAGAGCATGATTTTACCTTCAAGTAATTCCTCAGTAAATTCTTTAAGTCCTCCTTGGGTAACAGTGAGTATCCTCCTGGTTTTATTTATTGTATTATAGCTAGATGTATCTTTCTGCTCTGTGGGTTTAATGGACAATAGTGGGAGTAGAAGAACACACAGTATAAAGGGAGAAAATGTCTGGTCTCTCCCCTCACTTGCACATAAATTAGTTTCAGCTCTTTCACATTGTGACATTGAGTCAGCCCCCCTCAAGGGGGGGGGGGGGGTCTGAGAAACTCAAGACCTCGTAGCAACATACCATCAGCCATCACAAGCACTTAAAGACTTTTAAAAACTTTGCAGTGTTGTTTACTATTGGCTCTGTGTGAACCAAAGCTGGAGCCTGGTGTCTCCGCTCTAACAAGGCCCGTCTGCAGCAGAAATATAAGCCGGCCTGAGCTCGCCACTTCATTTCCTGGCTGGTAGAGCCTGTTTCCTCTGCATCGGCCTGAACACGCCACTTCACCGCAGGGACTTCGCCACTTGTTTCCCTCTAACGTTTCCCTCCTCTACTTCTGACTCTCAGCTGCAAACCATTTATTTTCAAGACGCACTGAGTAAGCGTTTCCAGATTAGCCTGTGATAGGATTCTAATTAGAAATGACATTTTGGAGGATGGACAATGTAAATCAGCTTCATGATTTGTCAGGTCCAGGCAGCGGTTCAAACCCAGGGAGTGGTTGTGGTTTTTCTGTTCCTTATACCAACGTGTGGAAAGCAAGCTCTGGAAACAACTTTTCACACCCAGAAACTATTTCATGGCAAGTATAAAGCGTCTACTTGAGGACGGTGGCCTGATTTATATTAGCTCAGAGTTATGTGCTGCATATGTGAGACAAACATTACACATCTTTCAAAATGAATAAAGAAGGAGGTGGACACATGAGTTTCATGAAAACATTACTGCTATGTCTCTGTGCAGCAGCAGCAGGTTGAGGTTGGAGTTTCCTGGGAATAACTAGGTAATACAATACTGGAGGACAAAGGGTTTATAGCTGAAATCTCCTGTCAGCATGAATAAGCAGGATGTGATCATTTTAAATCATAAGGGAGGAAACTTTTAATACATTTCCTAAACAGCATTCATAGTGTTGCACACACAAAAAATGACAAATAGTTGTGAAGAATGGGGACATTAAGAATCAGTTTTTCCCCTCTGCAGACCTGGACAATCACTGCGTAAAATGGTCAGCTCAGCAAAAACATTATGCAGAATTTAAGTTCCATCCACATCAAAAAAGTTTACACAGATCAACAGGGTGACCAAAACCACAAAAGTATTTAAAGTTCTGCAGCTCTGCCCCTTCTCACTGTAACATCAGCATATTTTTTACAGCTGTAGTGTACAAACAAACCAATAACATCAACCTGCACAGCAAGGGGTTAAAAACAGGTGAGCGTCACTTTAAGTCCCATATTATTTAGCATACTGTACGCTTTGAAGGAGACGATGCATAGCACTAAGACTATAAATATTACTACTATAATAAACTACTATAAATAAAAGAGATAATCAGTCACACAGACATGCCATCTAAAGGTTCCTGTGTGTGTTTGCAGACGTCATGTGATGACCTTTCACCTGCCGCAGGTGATCATGTGAAGTAAGCTAACTGATGCTAGCAGCAAGGGGATTTTTTATTGATAGCCAAATTATTAATAATTGTTTAATGTTATTTTTGATGAGGGCCACTTTTAGGCCTTAAAAAATGAAATAAAACAAATTTGACAAAAGGCCATTTTGGTCATCATGGTGCAAAGGGGGCAGCATCCATTTATTTACACATTTATTTATGTTCCGGAAAACTACGTACCACAGCTTCAAGTGAAAGCAACTATAAGGAAATGTAATGTTTGGTCACTGTAGACAACAGTGGGCGTGTTTCCATGAGCACCACCACATCTTGTTTTAAACAAAGCTGTTTTAAGGATGCACAGCGGTGAGGTCATTCATCTACCTGTGGCAAACACATTTTTCATATCAGATGTTGCACTGAAAAACAAAATCAAACATAAGTTATGTTTTTAAAGCCAAAACTACAAATAGACTTTCTGAAATAAACTGGCAGTTACTGAGTCCTGTCAACATCCATTACCCAGATATCACCACAGTCTATTCTGTGTCTTTGTTCAGAGTTTGCAGGGTAATTACTGGCAGGACCTGCTTAAAGCTGTTATTTTCCAGATGGCAGGCAGGCAAGACTCAAGAGCTGGTTAGTCTCAGCGTGTGCTGCAGTCTCTACAGCAGCACTTAGCTTCAGATGGCATGGTGCTGCTGCAGGCTGGGCTGAGCTGAAATGGGTCATGGTCAAAGTACTTTTGGCTGAGGAATAAGAGCTTCAGATCCTCAGGACCCAGAAAGAAAACGCTCTGTATTGGAGGGGAAAGCCTCACATCCAGACCCTCGCACACCAGACACGCAGTTTGATTGCAGATGGGCTGGTTTCCTGCAGCTAGAGGGGGGAAAAGTGGGGTTTAAGGGTCGAATCCTGATTGGATGTGGAGCAGATCTAAAGTTCAAAGCGTACAGCTGTGAGAGAGAGAGACTAAAAGGTCAACAGACTGGATACGGTGGTTTGTGGAGCCGCAACCAGCAGCTGCACAGTGACGAGGAGATTTACCAAGGCAAAGGTCTTCTCACCACTCAGGAGGAGAGATTATTCAGCTGTCTCATGTTGAGTCTGGCCATTGTTGATAGCTTTCATATTCACCTGATAAATACGTAGAAACAGTGATCAGAAGGTTACTTTTGAATCTGTTTAAAACGTAATAAATAATGTAACTTTTTAAAAATAATTTCACCTACCAGACCCTTAAAGCACTTATTAACATGTTGTTTGATCCCAACAAATACAAAGGTTTTTTTTAAAAACACCCAAAATGTCAAACTTTTTCTTTAAAGCAGTTTGAGTGATGACTTCATCCGTTCTCCTGCCTTCTTCTGTTCTTCTTCTGTTCCCTTTGCCTATCAGGAAATAAAAACAAGTGAAGAGAGCGTTTGTTGTTTGGGTTCACTAGACGGTGATCGGCAGCTGTGAAAGGAAACACTTAACATGGGAAGAACCTGAGAAGGAAGGGGATGAGCCACTAGAAAGCAAACACTCTGCGAGTAGACAGCAGCAGTGATGGCTTTGTGAGTAACCAGTGCAAGTCAATCCATCAGAAGTCACTTATTGTGAGTATTTCTCTCACTTTACATCTCAAACATGAAGGAATAAGGTGACGCTCTGACAACAAAATGCCCCGTTTGACTGAAAATGAATCATATGAAGAGAATTTTAGGGCTTGCATTAATTCATCAACAATCAGCTTAAGTTTAAACATAAAAGTCATAAAAATATGACTTGTGCTGAACAATATTAACTTCATTTGATTTGTATCGTGTACTTACACTGTCTCTCCTAAACCCTGACGGACCGTCCTCTGAAAGGACTTTAACTTTAACTTTAACTTTAACTTTAACTTTACTCACGTTTTATTCTGTCAACGAGCTCATCAGCCACAAAACAAGAACAAAACACACTGAGAGAGAAAAGAAGTGAAGAGAATGACACACAGAGAGACTGAGAGAAGGAGAAGAAGGGGGAATGGTCTTTTAAGGTTCAAAGGTGATCTTTCTCCCTCCAAACTCAACTATTCACTGTGTGGCAGGTTGGACCCCGGGGGATGGGTCGCTTGTCATTGGTGCCATTCATCTGTCAGTCAAGTGTTACAGGATCTGAGGGGCTGTTGAGGAGGGAAACCCCCGGCCAAGAGGCTCACGGATAAACTCACCACTCTTTACAGCAACACTATCTGCTCCACTGTCTGCTTCAGACATCATACTTTCCTGTCTGTCATAAATACATCAAATACTCTGGACTGTCACTTCTAGATCGTCCCCAGAGACCAGTTCAGTAACGTCTCTTGATTTGCTTATGATTTCTTAATCTTGAATCAGTTCTGATGCAGGTAGACTGACAGCACCACAATGTCAAATCACTACGGCCATATTAGACAGAATATAATGATGAATTTGTACACAAAGATTATACATGAAGACAGTGTGGACCTGAGGGTGATGAGGTGGAGCATCGTGGGCAGAAATCACATTTTATTCAGGAGAAACTGTCCTGGAGGAAACATCCACCTACTGCCAACCACTGACCTCTGACCTTTACAAAACGGCACAAATCCTATCAATATACAAGCTGTTTTTCTTTAGTTTGCTTGCTTTTTATAATTTTTTCTCTTTCTTTCTTTCTTTCTTTCTTTCTTTCTTATTTTTTTACATTAATATTTCTTTTAATTTTCTCTTTCCTTTGTGTGTTTTATTGTTTCCAGTTTTTTGTTTTGTTTGATGAATTAAAATCTTTGGAAGCAGTTGCACTGCACATATGAAAATGGTAAATGAAATGAATAAAGTATTTTAAAAAACAAAGAAAATAAAAACAGAAATCATTGGAAAAATGTAAATATTTAAACTTACAGGTCAAATGTTCTAGCTGATAGGACACACTGGAGCATCCTTTGCCAAAGGAAAGGAGACAATGACGTCCTATAATACCTCAATATTCTACTTTAGGGTCAGTTGCTTCTCTGCAGATTCATATACAAAACACATGTTCAGCTTATGAAATGTAGTGCATACTTAAGTTAAAAAGAGAGCATAAACCATAAAGTGGTTACCTCAGTGATCTATAGACCACATTCATTGTGTGGAAGTTTCTATCTTCTCATGGAAACCTGTGAAACGAATACTCTGAAGATACATTCCGCCTGTATTCATCACCAGTAACTCTATAGACCCAGAGCTGAGTCATAACTACCCCCTGGAGCCCTCCATGCATGAACAAGGTATAGAATAACAAAGAGAAAGTATCTGGGGGCAGTAAGTGTTCTGAACACCACACAGGTTTCCGCCAGCAAACCCAGGTGGTCTGCCATCCGCGTCACTGTTACTCAGGAAAAGTGACTTTTCTTTGTGTTGCTGTTGCTACAGAGAACATAAACTGGTCTGGAGCCTGTAGCACCAGACCAGACTGGTTCCACTCCAGACCAGACTGGTTCCACTCTGAACCAGTCTGGTCTGGAGCGTGTAGCACCACACCAGACTGGTTCCACTCTGAACCAGTCTGCTCTGGAGCCTGTAGCACCACACCAGACTGGTTCAGAGTGGAACCAGTCTGGTCTGGAGCCTGTAGCACCACTCCACCGGGCCCTCTCTCTCCAGCGGGCCCTCTCTCTCCAGCGGGCCCTCTCTCTCCACCGGGCCCTCTCTCTCCACCGGGCCCTCTCTCTCCACCGGGCCCTCTCTCTCCACCGGGCTCTCTCTCTCCACCGGGCCCTCTGTCTCCAGCGGGGCCTCTCTCTCCACCGGGCCCTCTCTCTCCAGCGGGCCCTCTCTCTCCAGCGGGCCCTCTCTCTCCACCGGGCCCTCTCTCTCCACCGGGCCCTCTCTCTCCACCGGGCCCTCTGTCTCCAGCGGGGCCTCTCTCTCCACCGGGCCCTCTCTCTCCAGCGGGCCCTCTCTCTCCACCGGGCCCTCTCTCTCCACCGGGCCCTCTCTCTCCACCGGGCCCTCTCTCTCCACCGGGCCCTCTCTCTCCAGCGGGCCCTCTCTCTCCACCGGGCCCTCTCTCTCCACCGGGCCCTCTCTCTCCACCGGGGCCTCTCTCTCCAGCGGCCCTCTCTCTCCACCGGGCCCTCTCTCTCCAGCGGGCCCTCTCTCTCCACCGGGCCCTCTCTCTCCACCGGGCCCTCTCTCTCCAGCGGGCCCTCTCTCTCCAGCGGGCCCTCTCTCTCCACCGGGCCCTCTCTCTCCAGTGGGCCCTCTCTCTCCACCGGGCCCTCTCTCTCCAGCGGGCCCTCTCTCTCCAGCGGGCCCTCTCAGCATGACGCAGCCATCTGGACTCATTCTGCTGCAGGGTGGCTCTCAGGGCCCGTCTGAGGGCCCGTTCACAGTGGGCCCCAGGAATGTGCAGGTCTGGGAGAGAACTGAGCAGATTTAAGGGATGACGACGCAACGCGATATATCTTTCCACCCCGTACAGTTGAGCATGTCATTTCATCAACATCTGTATTTCATTTTTAGTGCCCCGGTCAATCTTGAGTTCAGTCTGTTTGGTTTTAGGCACAAAAATATGTCTCAGATTTCTTCACTTTTGCCTGTTGTTGAGTCATTTAGGCTACAAATAAATGTAAGACATGAAATATGTTTTAAAAAACATCTAAAATCTTTCTTCCCATCCCTTAAACTCCAAGTCCAACAATCCAGGTTGTCCTTTAAATGTTCCCATGGTTCCATAATAAAACAGATGCTGTTAATTGGGAATGTAGCTCCTGGTTAATTTCCAGCCATTGACGTTGGTTGCAGCTCATTACTCTCTCTTCATATGTTCCATCTGTATCCTCACTGTCTATTCCATAAAGATGAAAAATGAAAAAAAATCCTCTTTAAAAAGTTGTCAAATGTAAAAATGATTGTCTTGTGTTTCTGAACAAGTTTTGCTACGCAGCTGAAATAACTAACTGACTTTCCAGAGTTTGGTTAAGATCGCCCAAAGGGATCCGTCCTGTAGCAGAGTAGTAAATCCAGACAGGACTCGCTGCATGCATTACTGCCATTCCCGCGCCTGCAGCGACAGCTCAACCCTATTAGCTGCTGGGTTACTATGGCAACTAGTACTAAAACCCCAAAAGAGCCGACAAGAAGGGGTCAGAGGGCAGCAGCAGGTCATACAGCAGATAACCAACACATGTCCTGAGTTCTGGGTCTACTCAGTGGGACAGGATGCTGTAACCTACTGTAGATAGAGATGTAACTGGTTCTGTTGGGAAAACTAAAATATATGATAACACGCTTATTAAGAGTTTAGAGTTTAGAGTTTGGGTTTTCATGTCATTCAAAAATCTTTTTGGCTGTCATAGACATTAAACTTTTTCCCCGAAGAAGATCTGGACCACTATCCATTTATTAGGTTATTTACACTTAAAACTACAGACCTAATAGACAGCTTCTCCAAGGAATACTTGACCATATCAATAACTCTTCAAGATAACTCGCGTTTATCTTTCATTGCTGAAGAAAACTTTGTTGTTCTTGCATGCCTCCATGGTGAGAATCCCAAAACAGAGTAAATCCTTGATGAACTGAAGTAAACAGGAGCATGAATCTGTTCATGGGGTTCATTCTGAAATAAATCAGTAAGTTGTTTTTTCCCCTGAGTATTCGATAGAATTGATATACAAATGGTCATTTTGCAGGTGATATATTCGTTTATCAATTAAAAGTTAATAATTTATTAACAATTAATGAGGCCAATTTGTAAAGTCTCTATAAAATAGGAATGAAAAGTAGAAATGAGTAGAAATGGTCATTTTGCTGTGCAGCTGAACAAAATAAACAGTTTTGCTGTGGAGGCTTGTTAGAGTTCAGAAGACAAGGAGAGAAAGTTATAAGTTGGTGTAGAAAGAAGTGCCAAATTGAAGCAAAGCAAAAATTAAATTGTGTTTAATTGCTGAAAACATTTGCAACACAGTGTTAATAATTAATCACAAAAGAAAACAGCAGCTCGGCTTGATCAGTAGAGAAGCTGAACTCCTGATGATCATATCACCAGTATGCTCTGTGTTCAGCACTGGGAGCTGAATGGGACCAAACATTGATCTGCAACCTGCAGGAGACCTGTCCCCGTCCCCTCTGAGACCGGATCAATAAGCTCCTTTTCTGGAGACGATACTCACCACATTCATCTTCCATGCAGGCTTCTGCCAGCCTTTTCTATGGAACCACTTTTAATCACTTCCCCAGGGCCTCGGCACTGTTTCCTCCTGTCGCTGCTTTTACTGGAGGCATGCCTGTATCTGTGTTACATTCTGATATTGTGGTGAATGCATAAGTACATTTCATGAACAAATGTTACATAATCCTGCCTTGAGGATGAAATAGTATCAGAAACAAGTGCATCAGAGGCAGCGGCAGTGTGAGTCCGACTCCTGCTGAAGCCTTTTGTTCTGCTGAGCTTCCAGCATAAATCCATTCTCATTATTCTCATCAGTCAGCTGCAGCAGGCCGGCAGCGCCCCCCAGCGGCCTGCTGGTGAACTGTGTGGAGTAACTGGTGGGGAAAAGGTGAACCTGGTCAAGTAGGAAGGCTTGTTAGTGGTGCTTACTGGGCCAATCAGCAGCTTGGGGCTTCCCCATTGGCTAACAGGGAGCTGTCAATCAAATCCTCCAGAGGGCGAGTTTCTGTGGTCTCCTCAGAACAGTTTAGGAGGTCGAGGAGCTCAGATCCCTCCGTGGAAATGTTCTCCATTTAGCCTCAATACCCCAGTACAGCTAAATGTGCGCTCACAAGTATGAAATAATGAGATAATGAAATTATTAAAAGTATTACAATCAAACATTTTCAACAAAATATGAAATATTCTTATTGATGCATTTAAATTCATTTTGTTGTCAAAAATTAATTTACTCTTTAATTTAAATTACGCTAATTTTACATAGTATTATTGTAATTAAATCCATCAAAATAACTAAATATAAAATATAGTGGTAAAATAAATGGGATGGATAAAAAAATAGAATAATTATGTTTTGATTTAGAAATGCAGTGGACTTTGAGTATAAGGTAGCAATGGTAACACATATATATATAGTATGATAATATAATATAAAATAAAACAAAATAACATAACATGATATATTATAACGCAATATAATATAATATAATATAATATAATATAATAGTGCAGATTTTGAGTATCTTTAGTTGTTTGTTGTTGTTGTTAGTTCTTTTATTTTGTCTTGTTTTTCTGTTTTTGGTTGCTTGTATTTGAACGTATATGAGATTTTGTTTTCTTGCATGTAGCCTCCAAATATATTCCTATTTTGTTCCCCTGACAATGATCAAAAAGATAAAATAATTTAAATAAGGCTCAATAACCCTGTATATATAACCAGGAGCCTCCAGTCCCGTGTCGTACCCCGCGGACGCCCCTGGGTGGCGGACTGTTCCGGACCGCTGGACGGGGGACGGACTGCTCTCTGATTGGTTGGCAGCGTGCGCGTCCCCGTCGTCTCCTCCCGGTTTTCCTGGCATGACCTTTTCCCTTGGCAACCACTTCCTCCGAGCATCCACGGCCATCTTTAATTTTAACTCATTCATGAAAAGTTGTTCCGCTCATGTAAACACGCCGAGCGACATTCTGCTGGAAGCAGCTTCTCCGGCTCCGAGTGCATGTAGAGCCGCTCCACGCCGAGCCGAGCCGAGCCGAGCCGCCCCAGCTGGCTGTCCGCCCTCCTCACTAACACCCAGCGTACGTGCATAGTGTTCCGTGCATCACCAGGCACGTCTCCACGCGTGTTCCAGGCTGATTTCTGACTCGAATCCTCCGAGCTGTCCGTGTGTAGACACTAACATGTTGCGTTTAGACTCGAGGAGAAGTGTGTTGTTGTTGTTGTTGTTGTTGTTGTTGTTGTTGTTGTTGTGGTGCTCCAGAGAGAAACAGCAGGTGGAGCGCTAGAATAAGAGAGAGATCATTGTGTGAAGGCACCGCTGACTCTCCACTGCGACCTGATTCTGCAACAACAAGATGATTTATCGATGTGAAATCTCAACTAAACATGCACACTTTGTTTCTTTTGTTTGTGCCAGTAACAAGCTGCTTTCTAAATGAATGTGCAGGATGAGAAAGAAGCAGACTGCCAAACAGAGGAAGACTGAGGAGACTACAGTTGTCCAGGAGTTTGTGGTAGAAAAAATAATCCGCCGCAGAATCTTTGATGGTAGAGTTGAGTACTTCCTGAAGTGGAAAGGCTTCACTGAGTGAGTGATCTGCTCTGCTGCATCGGGTCATTTCTTTCTGTTTGTGCATGATATTAAAGTGCAGCCTCTTTTTATTTTACAGTGCAGAGAATACGTGGGAGCCTGAGGACAATCTGGACTGCCCTGAACTCATCGAGGAGTTCCTGAGAAACACCCATTTTCTAGATGAGGAAGAGCACACGGAACAAGAGTTCATACCTAAAGAAGAAATGACAGAGCAAGAGACGGAAATTGTGAGTATGTGAGGAATGCAGTGGGGAGTGTCTGAGTTTATATTGTTTCCATGTTATTTATAAAACGTCTGCAGCTAAATCTGTAAAGGGAGGAAATAACATATTGTTAGCATGTTATTTATGCATTACAGTCGAGTTCAGGAAGCTGAAGCAAAGCTAAAGAAACTGAACTGAACATGTGACTGTTGGCAGATTTTCTTCATACTTGTTGGAGAGTTTTGAGGCTGAATATGAAACTAAATGGCGTGTGAAGGTGGCTGCTTTTGCAATGCCCCTGAAAGTGAAAGCAATAAAATTTCCATTTTTTTGCAGTTGGCCTGTACAGTAAAAAAAAAAAGCAGAAGTAGGCCCATGCGGGCCTCACAGCCTTTAATACAGATGTTGCTTTGTCCTCAGTCCTGCCTGCAGCAGCAGCAGGTTCACGCTGTGCAGAGCAGCAACCAGCCGGACCAGCAGCCGGACTCCCCCACTGACCTCAGCTCCTACCTGGAGCCTGAATGCATCATCGGCTCCACGGACCGGCAGGGAGAGCTCATGTTCCTCGTCAAATGGTAACTACTGCTTCCTCTTTCCTCCAGTCAGAACCAGCGCTGGTCAATGTTTCAGAAATGGTTAAAGTCACATGTTCACAGAAAGGATGACGGAGCATCTAGAGCCGGTAATGAAACCGTTTATTATAGTAGTTATACAGTAAATCATTCACTAAAGAGACCAGATGACCAAACATTCCTCAGATTAGTAACTGATGATGGAAAACAAAGTGATCATAAAGTAGCCTCCCCACCTGTACCGCCGCTTGCAGGCTGTTTATTTGTCGGACTTCCTGTTAATAAAAATACTTCTGGTGGTTCATCTACATTAAATTTACCAAAAATCTTTAAAATTACCAAAAATCTTTCAGAACTAGAAATGAAACAATCCAACACACCCTGAATGAGAACATTTAACAACCCACTTAGTTGTAGTGAACATGTGTTTTTTTGGTGTAAATTTGCAATTTTTTTATAAAAAAACAATTGATTATTTATTAATTTTGTTCATTTGATCCTTTCTGTTGTTTGAACAGATAGTAAAGTTGTTTTCGTGTGTTGATCCCTTATTCCTGTAATAAGCAAGCAATAAAAATTATGATCAAAACATACAATCATAGTCATTATCAACAGCTGGTCAAATAAACAAAGTGTCAATTCACATTGATTTCTGGGGGAATGAAATAATTCTGTAAAAGTTATTTTGTAACACTTTAGATGTGATGATACAGGATATGCAATACTGTTTGGTTCAGGTACCTTAAAAGTGCTTAAAGGTAAATATTACTGTGTGAGCCTTAAAGGTGGTTAAAGTGTGTTTCTGTCCTCTGATCGGTGGAGCCAGTATATTATATTATATTATATATATATATATATATATATAATTAATATATTATTGGATTATTGGGCTACTGGTTGCAGCTAATAATAAAAAAGATGTGATTCAGTCCCCGTAGTCTTTCCTCCTTCATCTTTTTCCAAACAGGCAGGAGAGTCCTGCTGCTCCAACATGATAATAAGTAAACAGTATAATAATAATAATTACTATTAATAATAATAGTAAATAAACAGGAGGCTCTAACCGCTCTAACGCTCTGTGTTTCTCTGTGTTTTTCTGTGTTTCTCTGTGTTTGTTTCTCTGTGTTTCTCTGTGTTTCTTTGTTTTTCTCTGTTTCTCTTTGTTTTTCTCTGTGTGTCCCCGCAGGAAGAACTCTGAGGACGTGGCGCTGCTGCCGGCCCGTGAGGCCAGCGCCAGGTGTCCCCAGGTGGTCATCGACTTCTACGAGCAGAAGCTGAGCTGGCACTGCGGGGACGAGGAGCAGTGAAGCGTGGTTGTGTACAGATAAACAGCTGAAGCTTAGTTTCACCTCCATCAGTCCTCCTCCAGCTCACATTAAAAGCACACTGTGTGAAATTACAGGTAGAGTCTCAGAGATCTCAGCGGGGACGGTTTATAGCCCTCTGCCCCGTGGTGCTCTACGGGGTCTCTGTGCCTTTGTGGGGACTTCGATGGAGAGTAAAACTAATCTTTGCGTAGAGCATTTTAAGGTCAGACTAACCTGTAGCAGCTTTGGTCTGTGAAACAGACAGAATCACTGTGGAAATGTTTTGTTTTGACTGTTCTATGATATTTAGTGTTTCTCGTCCTGTTTAGCTCCATGTTTGGTTCTTCAGTGTGTGTCTATCTTTAACAGTAGCGTTATGAAGCAGAGTGAGCTAACTAACGTACCTCCGCTCAGCAGATCTTTAGTTAGAGCTGCAGACTGTAGAGCTGCAGATTGTAGAGCTGCAGACTGTAGAGCTGCAGACTGTAGAGCTGCAGACTGTAGAGCTGCAGATTGTAGAGCTGCAGATTGTAGAGCTGCAGATTGTAGAGCTGCAGACTGTAGAGCTGCAGATTGTAGAGCTGCAGACTGTAGAGCTGCAGACTGTAGAGCTGCAGATTGTAGAGCTGCAGACTGTAGAGCTGCAGATTGTAGAGCTGCAGACTGTAGAGCTGCAGATTGTAGAGCTGTTTGTTGTTTGAACGTGTATCCTGTGAGGTGTTTATAGCCTTTTCTGTGTCTCTGTTGCTGTATTATCCTTTGATATGTTTGTTTGATGTCAAATATTTAAAAATGTTGCCCACCAGAAATTTCCCCCTTTTCCAATCAGCTGCTAAGTACCAAATGTTCTCTTCTTCTTTGTAATGTAACCAGAGTATTGTTGAATATTCGGTGCTTGCACAAAGAAATGTCAGTTTGAATCAGAGGATAATAATATTTCTAAAATCTGTTGAGATTAACACAATAACTGAACCTGTGATGGTTGATACGATTGTTAATGTAGCACTTTAGATATGAGACTGTCCTTTTACTTGCTGTCCTCCAGTATTACAGGGACGTGAAGTCCTGACTCGACATATCTCCCGTGACTGATGGGACACTGAACCTTAAACCTCCTAACAACCTGCTACTGATTACTGTTGACCATGGATCTGTGAAGTCTGTGAATAAAAGAAACCTTTTTTGTCAAGTTTCCCTCTCAGTGTTTTCCTTTGTCACATGTTAAATGATGAATTTAACAACAAATGCAAATAATTAAATGTAACAAAGGTTAAACATGATCAGTTTAAATCAAATGTCCCCTTTGCCTCGGGGCTCAGTTTAAGGCTTTAGAGGAACTAGTGAACCTGGAGAACTCAGGAGATATAAAGCTTCAGGTAGATGATGGTTGACACAAGAGTCTTAAACTAAATCACAGCATGGATCTTTCTACGGTGTTCCCCAGATCTTTATTGTTTATTGATGTAATATTCTTATCCATACTTGAATATAAAAAATGTAAATGGACTTCAGAAAGCCATTCATTAATGTGCTCAGTCCTTATACTCCTTAATTGGTTTAATTATTTAGTGGTTTTTTTAATGAGAGATAAGATCAGAACAACTTGACACAGTGCTGAGATAGTGCTTTAGGTGATGTCACCACTTCTATGTGCCATTTATTGACCTGCTGTCTCCCCCTAAACATCCAGTGCCCACAAGAACTGATGATAAGTTGATAAAACAGAAGCTGGATGTGTTTTTTAAACGACAGTCAATGAGCCGTGCACGTGACCAGCAGCAGCAGTTTTATCATGTTGGCACGGAAACTTCTGCTGATCTGACAGGAGGAGCTTATCTTGGTCTTGTGACTTTATTTTGAAAACCTTTGCTCCAGGACAATAATAAGGGAAATAAAAGCCACTGGCACAATGCTAACTGCATCATTATCTAACTGAGAGTCAAACACTGTTTGGATTATGAGGAAGGAAACTGACACTGTGAGTTGAGAACCAACAGCTTGGTTTTGTCCTGAGCAATAGAGGATATTTGGTGGGATTTTCCTATTGTGATTCTTGTCGGCTTGGTCATGCACTTCCTCTATCTGCCAATAAAAGACTTCCCCTTTTTCACCACCACCAGTCAGTGTGTCTTCTGCCTTCTCCATGCAGCAGGTGGTCAGTGTCTGGGTGCGGGACCCGCGGATACGAAAGAACGACTTCTGGCATGCCTACATAGACTATGAGATCTGTCTGCATGTAAGTAGAAAGATAAAATAAGTTGTTTTGACCTTTGCAGTTAAATAATGGAGCTTACTGTTGACATGTGCTTCACTTGTTTCAGACCGACAGCGTGTGCTTCACCAAGAAGATCTCCAGCGTGAGAAGAAGGTTCAGTGAGTTTGTGTGGCTCCGACAGAAGCTGCAGGCTAATGCAATGCTAATGTAAGTCAAGTTTACTGTATTTTTGAGCTAACAATTTGAAAAAAAACTGAACAAACGCTTTAAGTTTTCATGTTAAAAGTAATCTGCGCTGTGGTTCCTGTTATTTTTTAGGGTGTTTTTGTTTCTCTTGCAGGGTCCGGCCTCCACAGCTGCCCCCTAAGAACCTGTTCTTCAGCCTGAACAACGCCCAGCAGATCACTGAGCGGATGAAAGGCCTGCAGCAGTTCCTGGAACAGTAAGAATGATCTCACTGATCAATAATCAGATGAACTTTGACATCTGCAACACAAACATAACAAATCCGGTGAATCACAGTTTCCAGGAACACAGAGCCATGTGACTGACTGACTGTTCTCATATCACACACACATTATACTGTTAGGGATGGAAATATGGATGATGTTATTACTTATATTAGTATTATATCCATTCTTATCAGACTTTTCATTGATTCTCGTATTGATTGACCTATTAATTTTCTGTATGGAAAAAAGGACAACATAACTGTTAGTCTGGCCACAGTGATATGAGAAAATATTCTAATTTGTTTACATATCAGTTTTCTTAGTGTAATAAGAAGCGAGAAAGCAGTGTTAAAACACATAAAACACATGGCATTCCTGGAATTTAAGCCTGTAGAAAGATGTTTTTGCATTTAGCCGGTTTCATTCTTACTTGAAATGATAATTTTACAGACATTGCAATTTTCCAGCAGTTTCCTGTTTTGGTTCTGCAATGCGCAAGTCAGCAAAACCAGCAACTGGCATTGCTGAAAGGAATTGATAAGCAATTCAAGGAGCGGACCATTAGTACCTCTCAACTGGAACAGGTTCTCCATTTCCACAATAATGTGATTGGTTCCCTGCTGTTATCCTCCAGGACCCTCCAGAACCCTCTGCTGCTGTCCGACAGCTGCCTGCATCTCTTCCTGCAGTCTGAGCTCAGCGTGGCCAGGATGGAGGCCTGTGCTGCTGGGAGGACCCACTACTCCGTGGCCCAGGCCGTCCAGAGCTGTGGCCTCAGGAGATTCCACTCTGAGGAGGAGCTGCAGAAGGAGCTCATGTCCTGTGACTCTGACTCAGACTGGTACTGCAATGCTACATTTCTGAGCCTTTTTCCACTGTGAAAGCCCATTACCTCTAAGGATAGAGTTCCTTTTGTGTTTGCTTTGTCAGCAGTAAGGCCTAATATTCTTTTAAGTGCACCCTCACTGATGTATTTTCCAGGACAGATAAAATGAGAACTCCTTCTGATTTATTCCCCAAATTATAACGTTTTATTCACTTACCATTCTCTGTTCTTGCAGCTCAGAGTGTCCAGGACTTCGGATTAAAGATTTGGCAATAAACAAAGTGCAGAGTGCGCCTTCACTTGGTCTGATGGGGAGCAGTGAGGAGGAGACCCTCAGCTGCTCATGTGGTTCCACATGAAAACATCATCATCGTCTCATTGTTGGGACCCTGAGGAAGAAATCTGCCTGTTACCCGTCATACTGCACTTTTGTCTATGTGGTTGCTTCTAATTGTAAAGCTTATTATGTTCTCATTGTGGCATCTCAGACTGAAACATGTACAGTAACAAGTAATAAAGAATGTATCTATTGTAAATCCACACAGTGTTGTTCAGTATCTTCAGTATGTTGTGTGCTCAGCTGTTGTAGCAACAATGTGCCTGAAGATGGCAGTGTTGTTGCATCAATCTGTTTGTTAACTTCTCCCATAAACATATGTTGAAACTGTCCATATTTACTTCACACACAAACCTAACAGGAGCATCACCAGTTATGGTCGTTCACAAGGTGTATTTCTGCCACACATGCAGATAATAAAGCAATATCTCAGGCAGTGACAGCCTGATGTGTCTCTGTGGCTGAACTCCTCCTCCTAATGAAGGCTGGAGAGCATCCTGACGCGTAATAGGCTCTCTGCAGAGCTTCCTGTCAGGTGTGGAGGAGGAAGGAGGTCCACGATCCCAGTGGACTCGCTCCTGTCGGGGGGGGGGGGGGCACCAGCTAGACACACTGCACCACCCCCTGCTGAACAACCTGCCAGCTGCTCTGACAAGAAGAAGAACCTTTACTGTGTCTCTGTCGCTTGGTGTTTGTATGAGCCTGTTCTCTGTGTCACATATCCCTGTGAGTGTGAGTGTGAGTGTGTGTGTGTGTGTGTGTGTGTGTGTGTGTGTGTGAGTGTGTGTGTGTGTGTGTGTGAGTGTGTGTGTGTGTGTGTGTGTGAGTGTGTGTGTGTGTGTGTGTGTGCTTATGCAGAGGTAATGACCACTAAACAGAGTGGCAGCAGGCTGACATATCTGCTCAGCTAATTAGCTTAGCTTTGTCTCTCTGCAGCAGTTGTGATATTCATTATGAATTCAGAGCAGACAGAAGGTGTGTGACCTGCTCTGAGCTGTTTGGACGGTATAAAGCCCTGTAACTCAGACTGTGGGGGTGGGATGTCTCCTGTGAAGATGTGTGGGTGTAAATGTGTTCATGTGCATCCACATGTGCTAATGCAGAATACGCATGTGTCTTCTTTGTCTGTGCTTAACGGGGCAGAGCTGCTTTACCCTGCAGCTTCAGATACGAAGATGCTGCAGATGTTCAACAGAGATTCATGCACCTGAAGTGTTGAAGAAGGTGTGTGCGTCTGTAGAACCATACCCAGTCTAATAAAACTATTTCTATCACCGATATTTTTTCATGGGTTCATTTTTGGGGTTCTGGTGCAAATTTTACTCGTCTCTGTGGCACATTCTCAGATGATTATTTTAACGTGTTGTTTCAGCAAAGAAGCAACTCAAATGTTTCACATGGAAGAGATCATTCCACAATGACAGAGTTTATGGGTATTTTATGTGGCAAATCCAGAGTTTTTACATTAAAAATCTTTACATTTTTGCTATTTTAAGCCACCAAATAAATAAAGGATTTTATTTCTCCTCTAGATTTGTATTGCTGGTGGTGTGGAGAAGGCTTAGAAGCATCAGGTAGACAATAGGAAATACTTTTTACAGAAAGTTTTTATCCAGGAGCCATACAATGAAACAACCTTCTGCTGAACATCCAGTAGTCGTTATCAAAAGAAGTTCAGGTCCAGACTCATATCTGGGGTCTATGAACTGTATGTTTGGAAGATTCATGACCTCAGTGTTTATAAAAAATCCTATTATTATTATTATTATATTATGCAACCCAGCAGCCGCTAATGGAAGAGCATGCTAAAAATGCAGGACATGATTACTTTCAGAAAGTGATTTTCTTGGGTTTGGGCAGCTCTAAAGATGTCTAATGTGTTATCCTGTTATCATGTGCTAACAGTAACAGTGAAGCTTTGTTTGTTGCCTCCAGTCTGCTGGATTGAAACGTTCACATCGCTGGTTTTTGTCGGACCTGTTCCAGAGTATTGACGCCTCTTTAATGGTCTGTGACTCTGGTCCGCTGGCGGTTAACCTTGAGCCGCTAGCCTAGCCTGTCAGTGCTGCTCTGCTGCCATGGCAACACTGACACATTTAAACCCATCAGATCGATTGGCTAACAGCTCGCTGCTCCGTGTGGCGTGACCCCGAAGAGGTCAGATGGAAACATGGGGAGCCAGAAAATCAGGGGTCAACCACAGTTATTGAGAAAAGTATCAGATAGAATCACATTTTAATTATTTCCACAAATGCTTTAGCTGAGTTTAATCTAATTAGTATGCTTATTGTTTGATACATAAAGCAGTAGAAGATAAGATAAAGGGAACGGCCCCTGAGGGAGGGGCCCATCTGCCTCTGACCCAGTCAGCATGTCTTTCTGCAGCGACAGCTCAAATAAACCCTCCTCGTGTCTGTGAGCTCATGCTTGACTTACTATTCCCTCTGTTGTGTAATTAAAACAGAATCACAAAAAGCCAAAATCCATTTTATGTGCTGGAAAGAACCAAGTTGTCAAACTCCAATGCAACAATATGAAATCCCAATCAGGCTTCGTTTACTGAGCAGACTGCACAGAGCCAAAAACAAATGGAAGTATTGAGGGAGATATGCTCCAGTGGAGGCAAATTACAGATAAATCAGAGGCTGCTCATGCATTTTAAGTGCCACATTATACAGAATCCATTAGTAGCAATAGGAGTTCAGCACCACTTGAGATATTAAATCTCTTTGCCTGCAACCCAGTGGAACCAGGATGAGTCAATATCAGAGAAGTCCAGCTGCACTGCCAGTAGATAGGAGATGAAGCTAAAGGAAGGATGCCACAGCATCATTCATATGATAACAGCATCATTCGTATGATAACAGCATCATTCATATGATAACAGCATCATTCATATGATAACAGCATCATTCATATGATAACAGCATCACAGGCTGCAGATCCTGACGGGGAGACAATCACATCCAGGGCAGGAGGAGAAGAAGGAATGATCTGGAGTCTGAGGTTAATTGAACTGTTAATAACACGCCTCTGCTCTGAACATTTCTCAAGGTCTCCCACATTTCATGCCAATACTGAGCGCTGATTTACTGAGGGCCACAAAAATTCTACAACCTGACAACCAAAAAAAAAAGATTTTCAGACGTTCCATCTGTCCTTGTAGCTGTGTGTCTCAGAGCTAACCCTGTTCTAACACCTGCCTCATTCAGTGGGAAAAGACTTCTGTCAAGGCTGGAACATTTTTCTTCGTCACTCAACTGTCCCAGATGGAAATGAGCTGACTTTAGAGCTATCCATCATTCATCAAACAGCCCCGCTACCTTTCCTCGCTCCTGCACAGTTTATACCTGATATTTCTCCTCCACATGCTGTCGCCTCTTGCTGCACGGATGTAGCAATTACCAGGAGCGGCGTGATCGCTGTAGCACGGAGAGCAACAGCTCCTCATCTCCTGGAACCAGAGCGAGCAGCGTGAAACCAGCTCCTCTCCTGGAACACGTGGGCCTGAGGGAGAACAGGGAAATTGAGATCACTGCTTCATAATTTCCTGAAATAATATGGTGTGTAACATCAGACATGTTTCCTCTGAAGCGTACCAACAGATGGAGAAGGACGGGCCTTGAGTTAAGATAACATGCCTGCAAAGGCATTTCAAAATAGTATTTAATCCAAACTACTAAACTAAAACACATTCATATGGATGGATACTGAATGGGTCTAACACATCAGGGGCTCCAAGGCCTTCACTTACTAAATGTTACATGAAGAAATGCAAAATTACCACAAAGAGACACAAATGACTACAAAGAAGTACAAAACAAAACACACAAAAAAGAGACACAAAATGCACAAAAATGACACAAAATGACAAGAAAAAGACCAGTAAAGAAACAAGATAGTGGCAAAGGGACACAAGAAAGACACACAATGAACACAAAGAAAAACAAAACAACTGAAACGACCAAAAATAACGCCAGAGACACAAAATGACAAGAGAGGAACAGAATGACTGCAAAAGCAAATAAAATGACCAAAAAAAGACGTGATGGAAGACACAAACAATTAAACAACTAAAAAGACACAAAATGACTGCAAAGAAACCCAAAATAGACAAATCAAAAGATGCATAACAACTACAAAGAGATTTATTTTTTAAAAGGAAAATGGCGGAGGTGTGTGTGTATGTGGGGCCCGCTGTCTAACAATCGGCCTGTTAGTGTGTTTATTGTGCCAACAGGATCCTAAAGGTCATAAAGGAGCTCAAACAGGAAGAACTGAAATAAAACGTGAGGATTGTCAGGAACCTTTAGTGTCTATGATGCCTTTTGTTCTTATGAATGTGCTAACAGCCTCTGTGTCACCACATCAGGTGTGAATAACAGCAGACGTACGTCCTGTTAGAGATGAGAGGCAGGTGGAGGAGGAGGTGGAGCTCTGAGCCTCCTGAGACTGTGGAGGTGGTTAGATGAGAGGCAGGTGGAGGTGGAGGTGGAGGTGGTTAGATGAGGAGCAGGTGGAGGCGGAGCTCTGAGCCTCCAGCGGCTGTGGAGGAGGTGGCAGAGAGGAGGACGGGTGGAGGAACAGGGGTGGAGGGTAGAGGGGTGGAGGGTAGAGGGGTGGAGGGTAGAGGGGTGGAGGCTAGAGAGGGTGGAGGGTAGAGGGGTGGAGGGTAGAGGGGTGGAGGCTAGAGGGCACCGTCTCTGGAGGCCTCTCTGCTTCGTTGTAGAGGAGGTTAGATGAGAGGCAGGTGGAGGTGGAGCTGTAGAGGAGGTGGCAGAGAGGAGGACGGGTGGAGGAACCGGGGGTGGAGGAACCGGGGGTGGAGGGTAGAGAGGGTGGAGGGTAGAGGGTGGAGGGTAGAGGGTGGAGGCTAGAGGGCAGCGTCTCTGGAGGCCTCTCTGCTTCGTTGTAGAGGAGGTTAGATGAGGAGCAGGTGGAGGTGGAGCTGTGGAGGAGGTGGCAGAGAGGAGGACGGGTGGAGGAACCGGGGTGGAGGGTAGAGAGGGTGGAGGGTAGAGGGGTGGAGGGTAGAGGGTGGAGGCTAGAGGGCAGCGTCTCTGGAGGCCTCTCTGCTTCGCTGTAGAGGAGGTTAGATGAGGAGCAGGTGGAGGTGGAGCTGTGGAGGAGGTGGCAGAGAGGAGGACGGGTGGAGGAACTGGGGTGGAGGGTAGAGAGGGTGGAGGGTAGAGAGGGTGGAGGCTAGAGGGCAGCGTCTCTGGAGGCCTCTCTGCTTCGTTGTAGAGGAGGTTAGATGAGAGTCAGGTGGAGGTGGAGCTGTAGAGGAGGTGGCAGAGAGGAGGACGGGTGGAGGAACCGGGGTGGAGGGTAGAGGGGTGGAGGGTAGAGAGGGTGGAGGGTAGAGGGGTGGAGGGTGGAGAGGGTGGAGGCTAGAGGGCAGCGTCTCTGGAGGCCTCTCTGCTTCGTTGTAGAGGAGGTTAGATGAGAGGCAGGTGGAGGTGGAGCTGTGGAGGAGGTGGCAGAGAGGAGGACGGGTGGAGGAACCGGGGGTGGAGGGTAGAGGGGTGGAGGCTAGAGAGGGTGGAGGGTAGAGGGGTGGAGGCTAGAGAGGGTGGAGGCTAGAGGGCAGCGTCTCTGGAGGCCTCTCTGCTTCGTTGTAGAGGTGGTTAGATGAGAGGCAGGTGGAGGTGGAGCTGTAGAGGAGGTGGCAGAGAGGAGGACGGGTGGAGGAACAGGGGTGGAGGGTAGAGAGGGTGGAGGGTAGAGGGGTGGAGGCTAGAGAGGGTGGAGGCTAGAGGGCAGCGTCTCTGGAGGCCTCTCTGCTTCGTTGTAGAGGTGGTTAGATGAGAGGCAGGTGGAGGTGGAGCTGTAGAGGAGGTGGCAGAGAGGAGGACGGGTGGAGGAACAGGGGTGGAGGGTAGAGAGGGTGGAGGGTAGAGGGGTGGAGGCTAGAGAGGGTGGAGGCTAGAGGGCAGCGTCTCTGGAGGCCTCTCTGCTTCGCTGCCAGTGTGTGTAAATCAGCAGGCAGCTCACGGCTGCAATGAGGTAGAAAATAAAAAAAACATAAAAATGTCGGAGTGAAATAAGAGGCGAGGAGAAATCTTTTATGATGAGCCTAAATTCTCCTTCCTCTGCAGTAGATCCAGTGGCCGGCTCAGCTTGTCTTCTGCAGACGCCGTCCATCATCTCGCTGTCTGCATAAAGCCACAAATTACTCAAATTACCCCACCTGCTCTTCATGTAATACATATGTAATGAGTATCCTAAATTCACATGATTATCATTCATGGTATGTTAATAGGGCCCATGTCAAAGTCATTAATATGCACGTTACAATGATGTCGCCTGCCAAACCACACGTCTAAAGTTCTGCAGACGTGGTTAAATATATATTATAACTTTTATATTATATATATAAAGTCCTAGACACAAGTTATCAACGTGGGCAAACTTGTGGTATTGAACTTTTCTTTTTTCTCATTTTAGCATGTAAGTTCATTGTTGACCTTTGGAAACAATATATATCACCAAAAGATCTAAACTCAAAGCTGCTACTAGCGTTTGGTTGATTATTAGTATTAGTTGCTCCGCATGGTCTTCTTCAGCACATCCAGCTGGTTTAAACTCGTCCCTGGTTGGAAACGCAGAAGAATCATGTTTGGATCTTTGGATCATTGGTTTCATATAGGTTATATTATCATTTTCTAATGTTAATCACATGTAACCCAATTTCTTTACATTTTCTCACCACCAAGACCATGAGCCAATAAAAATATTAAATTAGTTTTTTTTACACTGGCCAACAGAAAAAGAGACTCTTTAATGTCCCGGAGTTAAAACTGCAAAATTATTTAGAGTAAAGTGAAAACTGGAACAAAATCTGCCAAAAAAAACTGCACCGACAGAAGAAACAGCAGGGGGAAACAACCAACGGGGAAAGTATATGTATAGTATATATATATAGTATAGTATACGATATTTATATGCTTATATGGAACTGAACCACAACCAGAGCAGTGATGGAGACTTTAAATCTTTAGTCATGATGTGCAGGTGGATTACTGAGTGCTTCAACCCTCTGTGTAGTTTGGCAGAAATAATAAAGTTCCTATGTATATATATTTAATCCTATTGTATTTATATTTAATCCTATTGTATATATATTTAATCCTGTTGTAGCCACAACCAACTGGAGAAGTCGGGCGGGTGAGTGAAGCCCCTGCTGGGTTCAGGTCTTATTTCTCATTTTCCTCTATATAGATGCTTTGGTCACATTCTATTTGATACACCATCTGGTATTAAAAGCAAAAAAATGAATAAAAAAGATTTGAAAAAAAGAAGGAATGTATTTCCTACATGAAACTGCTCACAAGGCTTATGGAGTATCATGAATAATCACTAAAACATTAAAAACTGACAAATAACACCACACGTAAGAGAAAAAATGTGTTTTTAGATTTAAGAATGTGAGATTCTAAAACTTTCTGTTTATTGTCAGATAAACTCCTCAGTGGTTCCCAGTAGTAGTTGTGTTATTTCACCCATCAACATGGTCACTGTGCTACTTAGCAGCTCCTGGTCCTGAATTAGCTCCGGTTAGCTTCCTGCTCCGACATACCGACGCTGACAGTAAGTGAGAGTGATGGCAGCGTTCTGCTCTCCGGTGACTCGGTTAACTCAGAGAGCTCCTGAAACTCAACCCTCACACCTTCACTTCCTCTGCCGGGGGGGCAGCTATATTAAGGGCTGACAGTGAGCTGCTGGATGTGGTTCAGCCATGAGACTCTGTGAAGAGAAGCAGTGATCAGTCAGCTGAGAGAGAGAGAGAGAGGCTGTAATTACAGTTAGAGCATCTCTGACCTCCTGATTACAAACTCTCCTCCCAGACCATCAGCTCATTACTCACCTCACTAACTGGTGGAGTAAATCAGCAGACAGCTGACCTGATATCACACAGGAAACACAGTAAATAATGTGCCAGGAGGTGGATCAGCAGCAGGGCGTGGGAGATGTTTATAGCAGGTGGACAAACACCTGTCACCTTGATCAGACTGATTTATCCCCAGTGACATGTCAGCACAGAGCTCCAGCAGCCATGACAGCAGGACATGAGACGCTAGAAACCATGATACAGTCAGAGGAGATGACAAGCAGCTCTGCAGCAGCAACAGCTCCATCAGCAACAGCTCCATCAGCGTGGAGCTCCATCAGCGTGGAGCTCCATCAGCACAGAGCTCCATGCTGATGGAGCTCCATCAGCGTGGAGCTCCATCAGCATGGAGCTCCATCAGTGTGAAGCTCCATCAGCGTGGAGCTCCATCAGTGTGGAGCTCCACCTGAGACATGGTGCCATTTAACGGGCGTCCTCCTGGGGGATGATGGGAAATGTTCAAGGCCAGAAACTGGACTTTCAGAATGTGGAGCAGCTCCTGAAGCTTTCCCTGGACACCACGCTCTGCAGGTAGTAATGACCACAAAGGAGAAGCAGACAGTGAGAGAGATGGGTGGTGCTGTAATAAACGACCTGCCTAGACTCATATTTACTGGCCTGCCACTAACCCTGCTTTTCATATTACACATTATATATTGAAAAATCACTGAAAATCCAAGCCTCAAATTCTAGAAATATGAATTTTCAGAGCGGCCTGTCATTAAGTTCGTTAGCTTTCACTTTAAATACGCCACGTCTTCTTCTCACAATGTCACGAGCCAGCTGAGGAAACCTTAATTTGTCAGCTGCCATGAGTTATGTTAACAGAAACTGACCTCAATTAAGAGTGACTTGCATTTAAAAAGTGTCTATTTCAGATTTTAAGATTTAGACCAGGCTTTAATGGAATGCTGACAGAGGGCCAGTTGGAGAGGTAATACATTTCCTGCAAAATGCCAGAGGAGAGCACATAAATAAAGCAGTGTTATTCCCGACAGAAACTCTCTATGAAGCTCTCTGTGATCTACGGCGGACTGACCCGGTTAAAGAGCAGCAGGAACAGCTGACAGCTTGATCAAGATTACCTCTCTAAAGTGGTATAGATCAAGTCTTTAGCCTTCTGGGTGATAATACTCATAGGATGAGCAGCTATCACTGAGATTATTATGTACCAATATTGTCCTAAGAGTTATTTACCCAGAAGACATCAAAGCCTATTAGAGGCAACACATGCTGTGAGAGAACGAACATCAAGAGCTTTTAGTTGTCAGCGGAAAACGTCAGCGAATGTATTCTGTCCTGAAGGGAAATTTGTTTTATATTTCCATCATCTTTCTCAGCAGATCTAATGTTATTTATTATTACTCAGCAGCTCAATCTATATATATTTGGCCGGTAAAAGTGTTTCTTTATGGTTGCAAGTATTAATTAGTGATATTCTGGTATCATTAGTGTAATTTAGTGCTCACTAGATTAATGGCACGGTGGCATTTATCTATGAAACATTATATCTTGATGTTAAATTGCAATAAAAGAACCTGTATATTCTGCAGATATGGCTGTCCAGTCTAACGGAGGGGGATGGGGGTAGTTGACATCCATTAAGGAAATCCTTTATTGGCACATAAAAATGAGAGGCAATATTTAGCCTTACTTGCCTTTGGCAACCTAACCCATAGCCTAACATTAAAAGAGGACTCTTAGGGGGAAATACCAAGCTATGACAGCAGTAAATAATATTTGTGTTGATGTATTTAATTTAACATCAGTACTGAAACATGCAAACTCTTATATAATCAGTCTGAGCGAAGGAATAACACACTCAGTGATGTTATTTCACATTGTTTCACTACATCCATTTCCTCCCCTAAAACAAAGCTTTTCCTCTCTATATCCATGTAGTATATTCAATAACTAATTATGGTAATTCATTACATCTCCAATTAGCAGAGAGGCTTTATCGCTGCACTATACCGTAAAGAGCAGATTTATGTGGGCTTTGAATGTCACCCAGAGGACAGAGGACGAGCTCATCACTCAGCAGAACAAAACAGAGAGACAGGAGCAAGAAAAAATAGAGAGAAAGATACAGTGAGTTATTGGTTAATGAACACATTTTCCTTCCATTTTCTCTCGACCTTGAGAAAACCTTGACGAGGCCCCTTTTGTCCTCAGCAAACCAAAAAGAAGCAGATTATAGATAAAATTCTAGTCCAAGTTCCAGCGAGGCGGCAGTAAAAAGAAATGTACAGTATGTGTGTAACCTCGGAGGAGAGCCTGCTGTCAAACGGGCCCTCAGAGGCCGATAAGCAGCGCTGCTGTCTGATTACTGAGCTCAGCCTTTCAGTCAGGCAGCAGCACAGACAGCCATCTGCTGCAGTCTCCCCGGGACCATAAACAGGAAAAATACAGGAAAATCAGTGTCCCTTTAAAGCTGGGAACAAAAGTGCTGACCAGATGAATAAAGTCATTTTTAAAAATAAATAAATATCATTTATATTCATCGAGGGTCCATCATTTATATTTTGTGTGCACACAGGATTTGATATTGACATTGGCCTGATGCTAACTGCAGAGAATTACATAGGGCATATAATGTGATGCAGCAGGGTAAATATCATTGATAAATGCACTTTTTCCTTATGTTTATGCATGTTAATAGGGTCTTTGCATCAAGAAAATACTTCAACAAACCTCAAATCACACAGTTTTTTAATCAATTCCTGCTGTTAACTTTTTTTTCACCTTAGTGTGTCAAACTTTGTGTCTGAAGGCAAATATAAAACTAACTGGCATGTGGCCATCCTGCCTGAAGCGTCTCTGTAGAGGCAGTAATCTGACCTCTGAAGAGGCTCTATTGCCACCTTGTGGCTTAAGTTGCTGGTTAAATAATACAAATAAAAATACTTTCATACAACACAAAGGTTTAAATCTTTATTCATTTGCAAATACCAAATTTCCCAAAAGCACAGCATGAAATGGTGTGAAAAAACAGTGTGAGTATATATATATATATATATATATATATATATATATATATATATATATATACACAAAAAGGAAATAAATACAAAAAGCAGTGCAAAGTGCAGAAAAATACTCCTTGAAATGTATTTCAGTCATGAGATGATCCGATCATCAGTCTCTTACAGTGGATATGGAGGATATGGAGGAACGGCCCTGAAAATGACAGAATGCATGTAAGTTAAATATAGTGGAATAATTACATTTATGTATTTTGTGTAAGGAATAGTTCCAGGAGTCCTGAGAGCTGAACAACTTACACGGGGAGCATTTATATGACGTAAAGCTCCATCAGGAAGTCTTTGGGGACGATTCCTATATTTCCATTCTTCTCTCCGACCCACCAGCCAAAACTCTGATACTCCTGGAAACAGACACAGTGATTATAGATTATATATATATATATAAGATTATAAAACACATTCCATCCCTTTAAATTCATGTAGTCATCCCTGAGAAACAGACTTTTGTTTTAATGAAATAAATATCGCCCATTACTCATCACACCACAAGGCTTCATGTTATATTGTAAAATGTTGCCTGATGGGAAAGCTCCATAGGAACAGAGAGCATATATATATATATATATTATATATATATATATATATATATATATATATATATATATATATATTACTATGGAGACCCTGAGACAGACAGTATGTCTAACAGATGCAGGATGTTTAATACTATAGACCCTCTGGGCTCTGATCCATGAAGCAGAGTTAGAGAACAAGCCAGCATCATGTCTGTTTGATTCATTTTCAATAGATTCTGTTCCATCAAACAAACTCAACATAGTTCTCAGCATAAATCACCAAAGTACCTGGGCTTGAACTATGGTAACTAGGATTCATCTAAAGATGAATACAACTAACTGAAATTAGTAGAGGTGGGAAAAAAATCGATACAGCACAGTATCATGATTATTAGCGTGGCAATAATATCAATTCATGGCCACCAAGTAAGTATATATATATATATATATATATATATATATATATATATATATATATATATATATGCGTCAGGATATCGTGTCAGTAAGTTGTCAAGTTGTTTTTTTAATGTGTAATTTAAAAAAATCAGAGCAGTGAAGCTTAAAATTGAGGAAAGTTTGATAAAATGCTGCAGTTGTTGAGTTTGACTGGATACTTTGTTGTCAGTCTGTGGTTTGACTCTCATTGTGATAAATACACTGAGAATTTTCTCTTATTTGACAAAATAATTCTTGATTGAATTTAATTTTGTGGATACAAAATTCATTAAACCGTTAAATTGTAATATATTGTATTGTGATAGTCACCATAATCACAAAATGCTTAAAATCGGGTGGTCCGTAGCGTAGTGGGTTACACAGGCGCCCCATGAGGCTACAGTCCTCACTGCGGCGGAGCCGGGTTCGAATCCGGCCTGAGCTCCCTTTACCGCATGTCCTCCCCTCTGTCACCCCCTTTCTATCTATCTCTCACTTTCAATAAAGCATGTAAAATGCCAAAAAAAATAAAAATAAAAATATCGTGACTCAAATATCGGGATTATATCGGGATTAATTACAAATATCGGGATTCGAGTCGTGGGGCCTCTGATGGATTCACAGCTGGAGGAATTATTCTGGCTGGTTTCAGCAGCTCTCCCTGCCTCCATCCCTCATCTGACTGACCAGATCTGTTATTATCAGCACAACCTGATAACTATTCACTAAATATAATATAATATAATATCATATCATATCATATCATATCTTCCTTCCCCTCCTCCAAAACAACACCTACATCTCATCAACAACTTCCTCCTCCTGTTCCTCTCCACACAGAAACCTCAGAGAGAACATCACACATAAATCTGTCACAGCAGACAAGTTATAACAAGTTATAGCTGCAAACGGCTCCAATGGCTGACAGCATGCTGAGACCAGAGAGAGAGAGAGAGAGAGAGAGAGAGAGAGAGAGAGAGAGAGAGAGAGAGAGAGATCTGAGACCAGAGAGAGAGAGAGAGAGAGAGAGAGAGAGATCTGAGACCAGAGAGAGAGAGAGAGAGAGAGAGAGAGAGATCTGAGACCAGAGAGAGAGAGAGAGAGAGAGAGAGAGAGATCTGAGACCAGAGAGAGAGAGAGAGAGAGAGAGAGAGAGAGAGAGAGAGAGAGAGAGAGAGATCTGAGACAAGAGGAGAGAGAGAGAGAGAGATCTGAGACCAGAGAGAGAGAGAGAGAGAGAGATCTGAGACAAGAGGAGAGAGAGAGAGAGAGATCTGAGACCAGAGGAGAATCTCTCTCTCTCCCTCTATTCTCTCTCTCTCTCTCTCTCTGACCTCACATCAAAGTCCTCCAGGACATGAATCAACATGGAGATCTCCGTCTGAAGGAACCTGTTCAATGTTTCAGACTAAGAGGATCACATCTGTGTCTGTGATTCCCAGGAGAGAGTAATGGATGAAGTGATCTTATGGCAGTATGAGACACAAGAAGATTACAATAACAACAGTGATTCATTCATCACGTCAGATAAAACGCTGCATGACTGACTGTCAGATATTAATACGCAGGACGCAGTAAAAGTTATTAGTACGAGTACATTATTAACAGCAAATTAAACGTCACAAGAAACAAACAGAGGAAAATAATTAATGTGTCACATGGTTAAAATGACATTTCACAAGCCCCTGAGGGGTAATACAGCAGATTGACGTGAGGTGTGTGTGTGTGTGTGTGTGTGTGTGTGTGTGTGTGTGTGTGTGTGTGTGTGTGTGTGTGTGTGTGTGTGTGTGTTATAACTTCCTGCAGCTCGCCTTTCAAAGCAGCAACACCTCGTTGGTGAGTTCAGCTGACAAATAAGTCGCGGTTGAGTGAATGTGGGACACAACATGAGAACACGTCTGAAGCTGTGGAAGACTAATGATACCACACACATAATATATAAAGATAATCATATTACTGCTATCAAATAAAACACTCCACAGCTTACAGACTGTAGAATAAGCAGGAAGAGACGTGTTTACTTCTATCAGCCACTAAAGAGAAGTGAGATGTTACATCTCCATTAGTTTATGTGCTGTTATTCAGGGTGGAGGGTATCCAGGCTGGGTGGAGGGGGTGGAGGGTATCCCAGGCTGGGTGGAGGGGGTGGAGGGTATCCCAGGCTGGGTGGAGGGTGTCCCAGGCTGGGTGGAGGGGGGTGGAGGGTATCCCAGGCTGGGTGGAGGGTGTCCCAGGCTGGGTGGAGGGGGTGGAGGGTATCCCAGGCTGGGTGGAGGGGGGTGGAGGGTGTCCCAGGCTGGGTGGAGGGTGTCCCAGGCTGGGTGGAGGGGGGTGGAGGGTATCCCAGGCTGGGTGGAGGGGGTGGAGGGTATCCCAGGCTGGGTGGAGGGGGTGGAGGGTGTCCCAGGCTGGGTGGTGGAGGGGGTGGAGGGTATCCCAGGCTGGGTGGAGGGTGGACCAGGCTGGGTGGAGGGGGTGGAGCACATCCGGACAACACTCCCTCCCAGTCTCCCCATAATCAACAGCCAGCCCTGACTGGGGGGTCTGGGTGGGGGAGGAGCAGGAGAAGGAGAATAGGAGGAAGGAGCGGACTCTTTAGATGCAGCTGGCTGCTGCAGGCCAGACGGGTTTTATGGTCATTGCCCTCGCAGCGGGCCACAACCCCCAACACCAAGGTTCCAGCTAATGGCTCCCAGTCTGAGTGAAAGGGCAACTTGATTCTTGGTCCTTTTCCACACGAGAAGAGTCATAAACAGGCATTTGGCCAATGAGCGTCGATGGCGTCTGTCTGCCTTTGTGCAGTTGTTTCCTTCCATCAGAGCTGAATCAATTAATCAATTAATCAATTAGCTGGTCAACACAAGATTTAGAAAATCCAATATTTACTATTTACAACAAAACTGCTGAACATTTGTATGTTTCTGCTTCTCAAATGTGAAACAGATGCATTTAATTTAGACTTTGTACTGTTGGTCAAACCAAAAGAAGAAAGTCATCAGACTGGAAAATGTTGGTTGGCATTCGCCACTATTTTATATTATTTAATCTATAAATCAGAGAAATAAACAGAGTAATTAATCATCAAAACAGCAGCTGTAGCTTACATGAAATGAATTATGAGTCTAAATTATAATTCAGGTTTTTAGAAATAAATAATGTTTGCAACTCATCGTCATGTTTTTAGGCCTTCATGGCTCTTTGGTGCCACTAGATGGCAGACTTGAATTTGTAAAAGCAGCTGGCCAGTTGACAAGTGTGTCTCCGTTGACTTCATGCTCCATAGAAACCAAACCAGACAGGAAATCAAACCAGTCTAGATGGTGAACATTTCACACCTTCTTTTTATACAAACCACAGGTCGACATGCATCTGTAAAAGGATCAAATTCCTTGACTTATTTGCAGTTCAATGTTCAAAAACAAGCTTGTTAAATTAATCACATTAAAAACCAATTCCACGTTCATATGAACCAGTTAAGCACAAAAGGGCTCCTGTTGAGTTACATAATAAAGGTGAAGAACAGCCCTTCAGTTCTCAATAGCTGGCAGCCGCACCAAGCCGACAAGCCTCGGAAACTGAGCGTCCACCACACGTCCTCACCTGCTCTGAGCAGAGTGGCGGGCTGAGCCTGGTTTCCTGAAACACACATTCCTATTTGTGGAGGTGAGGGGACGTGTGAGAGGTGTGTGGGCTGCATGGCAGAGCGGCAGAGCGCTGAAACGTCCAGATGGAAGTGATGGAACGGCGCCGCGTGCCAGCGAAGCCCGGCCTCCGCCAGCAGCACTAAAACAGTTTCCGTTGTGACACAACTAATCCCCATCACAGCGCCAGAGAGAGAACCAGCCCAGTCTGCCTCTTACCTCCAGGCGGAGCGCCAGGTGCTGCCAGTAAAGGATATGAACAGGCGGCTCCTCGGAGGGCCTAGAAATAACTCACTTTAGGTGGTCTGAGACCAGCAGAACCACTCTGACTGCAGACCTCGTCTCATTTTACATCACAGTTGGTTTGAGCTCACCCTGACTTCATCAGGCATCAAGAAAACACTCGTTAAGGGACAAATCAGTGTTTTAGCTGTGAGCAGCGAGGTCCCTGAACATACCTTGCTCAGGATGTTTTAGCTCTGAGTAGCGAGGTCCCTGAACATACCTTGCTCAGGATGTTTTAGCTCCGAGCAGCGAGGGTCCCTGAACATACCTTGCTCAGGATGTTTTAGCTCTGAGTAGCGAGGTCCCTGAACATACCTTGCTCAGGATGTTTTAGCTCCGAGTAGCGAGGTCCCTGAACATACCTTGCTCAGGATGTTTTAGCTCTGAGTAGCGAGGTCCCTGAACATACCTTGCTCAGGATGTTTTAGCTGCGAGTAGCGAGGTCCCTGAACATACCTTGCTCAGGATGTTTTAGCTGCGAGTAGCGAGGTCCCTGAACATACCTTGCTCAGGATGTTTTAGCTCCGAGTAGCGAGGTCCCTGAACATACCTTGCTCAGGATGTTTTAGCTCCGAGTAGCGAGGTCCCTGAACATACCTTGCTCAGGATGTTTTAGCTCTGAGTAGCGAGGTCCCTGAACATACCTTGCTCAGGATGTTTTAGCTCTGAGTAGCGAGGTCCCTGAACACACCTTGCTCAGGATGTAGATGGCATCACCACGTCTGAAGGACAGCTCGTCTGGCTGGTCCCCTGCACAGTCCCAGAGGCCCTGGTAGAAGTTGGGGTAGTCTGTGCTCTTATCAACTAGATGGGAAAGTAGAAAGAAAGATGAGAACATATTCACAGAGAGTAATAACCTGCAGTGTACAGCTGGTTGTTTGTGTGCAGAAAGCCAACAGGAGGCAGTGGAGAGCCTCAGACAGCAGCTGCTCCAAGTTCATACATCTACTAACTCTCCAGGATGTAGTCTGTTCCCGCTGGCAAAGGGACAAACTGATGTATGCTAAAGAAGAAAAGTCAGTATGCAGACTAACAAAACACTTGCTGCATTCCAAATCTTTCTCTTTTTACTTTCGTTGATCCTGCAGCTGCAGTCGGGACATCCTTCATCTTTGCATTGTGAACTTTGAGCCTCTAGCTCATTCATGCTGTGCAGGGGATTGTTGGTCAGAATAGCCAGAAATCATGCTTGCGTGCATTTTGCAAAATACGACCAGATGTAGTCGACATTCTGATATTTTTGGCATTCTGCATTTGATATATTACACTACGTATTGGGACCTACTAAAACACTTTCTGGCATAATAAATTGTATCGTCGTATGGGAACAAAGTTTGCCAAAATGCATTGCACAAAAGAGAAACAGATCCAGGAACACCTCAGGGGAAAATAACTATTAATATCTAGCTTTATCTATGTAAGGTTTAATTTGTGCTGTCATTGTAAAGTTGGTTAGAAAATTAGTCTGATTTTTCTGCTTTAAATCATTAAGAAATGAATGAATTTCTGATATTTAGTAAAGAAAATGATTAAATCGGATATTGGAAATAATCTTAACTTGAAACTTTCTTGTAAAGCTTGTTTGCCTTTGTACAGCATTTGTATAGCATTATCTCCTTATAAGTCAAGTGATGATAAATGATTTACTAACTAAAAATACTGCATTATAGTCCGCTGTATACAGTTAGTGAGTAGTAGGAATGAGGTGCAGCTAGTTTCTTCACAGTTAGTGATTCTACCTCCACAGACTATTTATTGATCTGAAATGAACTTCTTCTGTTGGTTGTCGGCCCTCAGAGTTCATGCTGTGAGAAGGTTGACACAGATAAAGCAGATGTAGAGAGACAGCGTGCTATTTCTGCACTTGCATAACTTTAACACGCCACTTATTGTAAAAAGGAAGTTGGCCAACGAGGCTGAAAGTTATTTCCAGCATTGTGTTAACTTTCATGTTCACAGAAACTTCCCATGTTGAGGTTACTTCTTCTAAACTGGGGAACCACCACACAAAGACTGCGTGTGACAGAATGTCGATTAGTCTCGTCTTATCTTCTTTATATAAAGTTAAATTGTCTGCAGCCTCATCTACACAGTAAACACACCACTCATCTCTCTGCAGGCCAAACACACATTGCTGTGTACCTGCAGCAGGAGCAGCAGGTTTGCTGGCCGGCTCGACCTTCGGAGGAGGTTTTACTGGAGTCGGCACGTCATCCTCTGGAGAAACAGAACAAAAGGTTCCCTATCTAAGATTATCCAAAGAAATATGCAACAGTAGAAGAAGAAAACCTTGAATAATAAAAAAAACCCAGTATGAATGAGATGGAAGCCATTTTTGATCTGTTTGATGTGTTGTTGTGCTACAATGGCCGACCTGGGAGCTCTTCATAGATGTCTTCATCAATCGGCTCCGCATCATCTGCATCTTCTATCGCTCCAACATCATCGTACACTTCCTGTTCCTCCTCTTCATCCTCTGGGATGATGCCCGACATATCTGCAAACAAGAGCGATCATGTCAAACGCACTATATTCTCCTGAGTATTAAGCAAGAACATAGAGTATTTTATGCAATTTTGTTTTTTGTATTTGTGAAAACTTGTTGCTGTTTCTGACATGGATGGATTACTGAATGGCCCTGGCCTTTACCAACAAACTGTCAATGAAAGAGCATGCACAAACAGGTAGAAACTCATATGACAACAAATGATCTAAAACAACTACAAGGAGATGAAAAACAATGACAAAGAGACACAAAATGACCACAAAGAGAAACAAAATGACCACAAAAAGAGGCTAAACAACCATAAAGTCTGTGTCTTGCTGCTATGGCCCAGAGGCCCATTCTCTCATAATCTCCCCATGGTCTCATTATATCAGCTGGGACATTATATCACTGGGACATTATATCAGCTGGGACATTATATCAGCTGGGACATTATATCAGCTGGGACGGAGCATTATGATGAGTTGTTGTGATTGAAACAGTCCGAACCTTTCAGAACAAAGTCTATCTGTTTCACCCATTCCTCCGCCTCTTTTGCCGATGACGCACAAAACTGTGATGAAAGAGGAGAGAAATGAAAACTGCAGTCAGTGTTATATGCAGTTCTACATATATTAATTAACATAAACAAATAATACTGCATTTATGCATAGTAAAATGTTCCGCATGGAAGAGCCCGAATGTTAGAAACACTCATTTAGACTCTTAAATATGCGTGTCAGGTTGAGCCATTGCAAAGGCAGCAGTGTCAAATGAATGAATAGGTTTTAAAAATAACGATTTAATGAAGTGCATGTACACATGTGCCTTGCCAAGTTTTAAACATGGCACATCTCAAGTCCACATTTGTTTTTCAATTAGGACGTACACTGAGAACAGCCGTGACTCAAATCATCACGAGCAGCGCACCTGATAGACTCGCTTGTCTGGAGCAGAAATCTCAAAGCAGCAGTCTTTCTTCGAGTCTTTCCTCAAGCTGCTGTTCATTTTGACGGTGTAGCCATCGATACTGAACTCGCCCTTCTGCTGCTTGTCTGGTTACAGGAAATGAACATATCATCATGAATGGTTCACATTCAACAACACTGATGTCAAAGGCAGAATGCAAAATATCCTTCTCAAACAGCGTGTGATCCAAAGGTACTGGGATGATTGTGAGTACCTTTCTCACTGCCGTAGTAGTAGAAGGTCTGATGGCTCAGAGCGCACCATCTCTTCTGCCACTCAGTGCCAAAGAAGCTGTGATCTGTGGAGGGAAAGCAACAATAATCAGCGGAAAAAAGATAAATCCTCTCCTGGTTTACTTAGAAGTTAGCTGGAGATGCGTGTTGCAAAGAAAAGAGAATGTCAATGGGATTTTAGGGGTTATATTATGTCCCAGTTGTAGGTGAAACTGTCATTTTTGTCTTTATAAATAGACTGCTTTTCCTTCACCTGGATGCTTTGCCAGAAGAGGACCTTGTAGGTCAAAACATAACATCAATCAATACAAATGCAAAAACACATTTTTGGGAGCTTTAAGGGGACAGTTAAAATATAAATAACATATTATTCCTCTTGCATACCAATCTATCAATCGAGATATTTTGGTGAGTTGTCGATTGTTGGAGATATCGCCCATAGAAATGTCGGCCTTCTCTTGAATCTAATGGCTATCCTCATAACCATTTATAGGTATTTCTATGTAAAGTAATATACTAGAAGTCATATCAATCTTCTAGCGATGTTCTGCTTTCACTGGAGGAGTTTCCTCTTGCAGCGAGCAACGAGAGAGCAAATGTTCAACTGCTGCGTCAAAGAGCCGCCATGAAACTGGCAGCTACACTTGGTCCAGTGTTGGAGCAACATAATCTCCCATAGGTGGTCGATGGGGGAAAGAAGCCCAACGCTCTCAGCCCGGACTGGTCTTCATCTCTACTGACTGGTCCCCATCTCTACTGACTGGTCTTCATCTCTACTGACTGGTCCTCATCTCTACTGACTGGTCCTCATCTCTACTGACTGGTCCTCATCTCTACTGACTGGTCCTCATCTCTACTGACTGGTCCTCATCTCTACTGACTGGTCTTCATCTCTACCGACTGGTCCTCATCTCTACCGACTGGTCCTCATCTCTACCGACTGGTCTTCATCTCTACCGACTGGTCCTCATCTCTACTGACTGGTCTTCATCTCTACTGACTGGTCCTCATCTCTACTGACTGGTCCTCATCTCTACTGACTGGTCCTCATCTCTACTGACTGGTCCTCATCTCTACTGACTGGTCTTCATCTCTACTGACTGGTCTTCATCTCTACTGACTGGTCTTCATCTCTACCGACTGGTCCTCATCTCTACCGACTGGTCTTCATCTCTACCGACTGGTCCTCATCTCTACTGACTGGTCCTCATCTCTACTGACTGGTCTTCATCTCTACTGACTGGTCCTCATCTCTACCGACTGGTCCTCATCTCTACCGACTGGTCTTCATCTCTACTGACTGGTCCTCATCTCTACTGACTGGTCTTCATCTCTACCGACTGGTCCTCATCTCTACTGACTGGTCTTCATCTCTACTGACTGGTCTTCATCTCTACCGACTGGTCCTCATCTCTACCGACTGGTCCTCATCTCTACTGACTGGTCCTCATCTCTACCGACTGGTCTTCATCTCTACTGACTGGTCTTCATCTCTACTGACTGGTCTTCATCTTTACTGACTGGTCTTCATCTCTACTGACTGGTCCTCATCTCTACTGACTGGTCTTCATCTCTACTGACTGGTCTTCATCTTTACTGACTGGTCTTCATCTCTACTGACTGGTGTTCATCTCTACTGACTGGTCTTCATCTTTACTGACTGGTCTTCATCTCTACTGACTGGTCCTCATCTCTACTGACTGGTGTTCATCTCTACTGACTGGTCCTCATCTCTACTGACTGGTGTTCATCTCTACTGACTGGTGTTCATCTCTACTGACTGGTCCTCATCTCTACCGACTGGTCTTCATCTCTACCGACTGGTCTTCATCTCTACTGACTGGTCCTCATCTCTACTGACTGGTCCTCATCTCTACTGACTGGTCTTCATCTCTACTGACTGGTCTTCATCTCTACTGACTGGTCTTCATCTCTACTGGACGTTATTATTAAGACTGTAATTATTTTAACCCTGTTCTCTTTAACAGAACCATAACCAAGTAGCTTTGGTGCCTAAACTTAACAAAGTAGTTCAGTTTCACAAGGTTAATGTGTTTGAAATAGCAGTCAGTCATACTGTAGTATATCATATATACCAAACTATATACATTTATGCAAGAAATCATACAAACCCATTCATTATGCAAAAAGGGAAAGAGATGGAACTCGGCTCGTGGTGCTCAAGGTGCCAAAAAATACGTCTGAAAAATTTAAAAGCAATGTCTCTTTCCTGAAATCATGACCCGGTAACTGAAGATAATCCACAGGCCTTGTTGAGATTGGTTTCATGTAGAAACTATAAATAAATAAATAGTTCCCACAAGCCAAGTGGCATCTAGTTCCATTATATCAAAGAAAAGGCAGACATCTCTTGGCTGGTAGAACACTGCAACCATTGATAAATAGCACTACAGGTAGGAGGAAAAATATGCATTTTTGATTTTGGAGGTGACCTGTCCCTTCAACTGGGTGACACCTCTTCCATTAAAAACCCCAAAACATGAAAGCACCCACCCTTCCTGCGCTTCTCCAGGTATCCTGCTTTAAAGACAGACGTCAGGTCCTGAGCCGCTACAGGTGGAGACTGCTGAGCACCTGAAGAAGAGTCGAGAAACAGTTGTTTTAAAGTGTGTTTATATGCAAAAGTCAAAATAAGCCTACTTTTTTTACAGTTAAACATAGCAGATGGGATTTTGACTATCTTTATGGATTCTTCATGCATGTAGTTTATCATGAATCCATTTGACTGATGTTAAATTAAGTAGCCAAAGCCATTGAGCGATGTGTTGCTTCCCCTTGCAGCGAGCAACTTCAATGCAAATGTTCAACTGCTGTGTCAAAGTTGCTTTGTGTGAAAGAGCAGCCATAAAACTGGCAGCTGCTTGCAGCCCATAAACCCCAGACCTCTGTTAGCCATTTCACACAGATTTCCCTGATACTCTATTTATAAAAGAAAATAGGAAATCTTTGCATAGATGACTATGGTGGAGTGTACAGGGTTAAAGCTACTGTATACTGAGGTATGTTTTCTCTCAAACTAGAGCCATGGCAGTAACATTCAGGCCCCAGACTGAGAGCAGTAAAGCAGCTCTGGCTGTCAGAGGGGAGGAGGAGGGAGGAGGTGGGAGGAGGTGGGAGGAGCAGTCGTGCCCCCAAATTGCTCCAAGTATGTTGCCAAGTTACAGTTGGAATGTCTCCCTCATTGTGCCACTCAAAGTCACTTTCTCCAAGGAGCAGACCCAGAGATTTGTATATTTTCATGCCAAGATCCAATTTTCAATACTTTAATCCGCAGCTTGTTAGCAGTTAGCACGTCAGCGTGTGGACGTCTGCTAAGTGCTTCTGGCTTTTACCTTCGCAGGCCTCTTCATCCTTGTCTGTTCGCTCCGACTGCAGCGACCCTCCATCGTTGTTGCTGTCGACTTCCTCCTCATCATCAGAGTCATCACCTATAAAACACAAAGCTGTGTAGTAATGCTACATGTTGTTCTGTAATGCTACATGTTGTTCTGTAATGCTACATGTTGTTGTGTAATGCTACATGTTGTTCTGTAATGCTACATGTTGTTCTGTAATGCTACATGTTGTTGTGTAATGCTACATGTTGTTGTGTAATGCTACATGTTGTTGTGTAATGCTACATGTTGTTGTGTAATGCTACATGTTGTTGTGTAATGCTACATGTTGTTCTGTAATGCTACATGTTGTTGTGTAATGCTACATGTTGTTCTGTAATGCTACATGTTGTTGTGTAATGCTACATGTTGTTCTGTAATGCTACATGTTGTTCTGTAATGCTACATGTTGTTCTGTAATGCTACATGTTGTTGTGTAATGCTACATGTTGTTCTGTAATGCTACATGTTGTTCTGTAATGTTGTTCTGTAATGCTACATGTTGTTGTGTAATGCTACATGTTGTTGTGTAATGCTACATGTTGTTGTGTAATGCTACATGTTGTTCTGTAATGCTACATGTTGTTCTGTAATGCTACATGTTGTTCTCTAATGCTACATGTTGTTTTGTAATGTTGTTCTGTAATGCTACATGTTGTTCTGTAATGTTGTTCTGTAATGCTACATGTTGTTCTGTAATGTTGTTCTGTAATGCTACATGTTGTTCTGTAATGCTACATGTTGTTCTGTAATGTTGTTCTGTAATGCTACATGTTGTTCTGTAATGCTACATGTTGTTCTGTAATGTTGTTCTGTAATGCTACATGTTGTTCTGTAATGTTGTTTTGTAATGCTACATGTTGTTGTGTAATGTTGTTTTGTAATGCTACATGTTGTTCTGTAATGCTACATGTTGTTCTGTAATGCTACATGTTGTTTTGTAATGCTACATGTTGTTCTGTAATGCTACATGTTGTTCTGTAATGCTACATGTTGTTTTGTAATGCTACATGTTGTTCTGTAATGCTACATGTTGTTCTGTAATGTTGTTCTGTAATGCTACATGTTGTTCTGTAATGCTACATGTTGTTCTGTAACGCTACATGTTGTTCTGTAATGCTACATGTTGTTCTGTAATGCTACATGTTGTTCTGTAATGCTACATGTTGTTCTGTAATGCTACATGTTGTTCTGTAATGCTACATGTTGTTCTGTAACACCGTGGTTCCCAACCGATGATGTGTTATGATGTCATAACGAGGAAGTTAACCTTTTTAGACTGTTCTGAAATGTTGTAAAGGCCTATTATTGTTCTTATTTGCCATGAAAAAAATAGAGACAGATATGAAAATAATCTTTTGTGTAGCAGAGTTCTTTTATTATGTTGCTAATCATCATTTTGATCATTTTGATTTTTATCATCATATGAGCAAATATGAAAACTTTTTCAACACATAATGCATAAACTGATGTTTATGATTTAGAAATGGCATTACCAATGTATTTTACTTCTAGTTAATCTTTACTCAAGTGGTCAGCAATTGACTGATATTAAACATAAAGTACATGTATTTATTTAGCTATTTATTTTTAATTTTCTCAGTTATCATTTTTAGAACTGGTTGACAATGTAATACTGTGTATTTATGGTGTATAATGAACAATAATAATGTTAAATATTTGTTGATAAAGTTATTTGTTTAAGAAAGCAGCTTTCTGAGAACCTCTGCAGTCATATTTGTCCAAATTTGGTGCACAATCCAAATAAAAAAGCTCTATTATCTATTATGAATATCAGCTGGCAGTTGGTTAACTGTTCTGCTCTAATAACTGTATCAACAATCCCATTTGATTCAGATTTAAATTTAAGAGTTTTATCCTCACTTCTTGTGAGCCTTTAGATTGATGTTGTGTCCCCCAGGTGGAATATTAAATAATAACACTCACTTTTGTCCTTGAAATCATGTGGGAATCTGTTGAGGAGACAGTAAATGTTTGTCAACAACTTCCACATGTTGCATTAACAACAATCTACTAAAGCTAATGATGCAAACACACATACCCAGATTTGACCTCTTTAATCCTCCTGATGAAGGCTTCCTTCTTCTCTTTTGCCTTCTTGCTTAGACTTTCCCCTTTTAATCCATCACTGAGGAAATATTCTAGATCTAAAAAACAACAACAGCACCATGTAAACGTGAATATAATCTGGTATCACTTACTGATTGTGGGCTTTTATTTTGGCAGGCAAATGACCCAGTTCTTCTGGAGATCATGTTACCTTTCTGAAGCAAGACAACACAGTTTGAATGAACAACAACAGCGTGGTGAGTTCACGACATGGACTCAAATCATCTGACTACAGATGTAGTCTGCGCTTCCTCTTTCTACTAAACGGCTGTTAAAGCTGGACTTTTAGGCTCAAACCCCAAGTTAACACGGAAACAACCCACTGTGTGCAAATAAACATGAGTTTATGAAGTGTTTTTACCTGAAATGAGCGTGGTTAACTCCTCGGGAATGGTCATTGTGCTGCAGTCAGTCAGCAGCTGTGGACCACTACACGGAAGCTGCGATGAGTTCACGGACACGGAAGTTAATCTGTAATCTGCTAATTATTTATAACTGACCACACAGTTTCGCTGCAGAAAAAACACCCACTGACGTTTATTGGTCCACCAGCTTCCCTCTGTGTGTGTGTGTGTGTGTGTGTGTGTGTGTGTGACTGCTCCTGAGCTGATGCTTTAATGGAGCTACGAGTCTTTACAGACTAATAAAGTCAGCGGATAACACATGATCATATTTTTGATTGATTCCAGATAATATTTCTCTGGCACTTTAGTCTGTGACTGACTCACTGGACACATTGGGAGTGTCTTTTTTACAATGATGCAAGCACTTTGGGTTTATGAATATGTCAACATTGTAAATCTAAACAGGGATCATTAATAGTTGAGAAGGCAATTATATAAAACTGTTCTGCAGGTTTCTGTGCCAGATTTTTCGTCGGTTCCAAGCAGCCTGTGCAATTTCTGCTGCCATGATTTATTCATAACTCTAATTTTGAATATTTGCATCTCATTTGTGAGACTGTTTCTAATCAGTTTCTATTGAATGACAAACAAGAGTAAAGTCTCTTCTAACAGAGAGGCAGACTGGTCCTCCTGGTGTCTAGGAGCTGGTTGTCATATTGTTTATGAAGCTGTCAGTCATTCATTAGTCATCTTCTGACAGGCAGAATCACCCAATCCAGCTTTAAAGACAGCCTTTGAACTGTATCGCCTGTTGTTGTGGAGAAATGAGACGGAGATGTCAGAGTGAAGAGCTGCAGCTTTACTTTAGCTGCAGCTGGACGCTGTTTAGTGCTGCAGGACACAGAAACACACAGAAACACTTTATTTACTCCAGTTTCAGTCCAGCAGCATTTAACATCACCACAATATCTATTCTAGTCTGTTTTAAATCTATAGTCCTTTTCTTACATAGAGGAAAAGATGGCAGGGGTGCACTTATATACTTCTGATTTATATTTTGAGTAGTTTGTTACAGTTTTTTTTAAATTGCTAACATGCATTTGTGAAAACTGTCAAAACTTTCCAAACTGTGCTTGAATCAGAAGTCTTTGTGGAGCAAACTGTGGATAATTTTCCACTGATTTCACACAAAGTGCGTCCAATAAGCACTTTAATGGTGCATTCCTGATTCGTTTGTGTTACATATACTTTAGTACAGTCAATCAAAAGAAAGTGTGTTATTCTTTTCAGATGGTGAAATATTGATTTATGTGAGAAAAAGGTAAAAGTTAATAATTTATGTTATGCTTCCTGTGTTTTTTTGGGTCAGTATGTAATGTATGATTTATGTTTCTGAATTATTGCCAGTGTTATTGTCCAACAACCTTATTTTGAGTGGATTTTGGAGGCCAACTGTAAGCATTTAGAAAATATTGCTTCAGTATTGACCAAAGCTTGTTAGCAACTGAAAAAATAAAATAAAATACCTGGATGTTTATTCACAAGACACCTTTTAGCTCTTGACACAACACATCTTAATGCTAAAGTAAACCCCACATCATTTTCTGCATGATCATTATATATTATATTATACATATTCTGATGTCACTTCCTGTCCAGAGTTATCTGACTACATTCTTTATGAGCCTCAAACCTTCTGAGGTCATTGAGAACCTGACCCCCTTCTGACCTGCAGTAGTTCCTCCCAGCCTGGAGAGCAGAGCAGCGCCAGCGTGACCTCTGACCTGTGTGTGTGTGTGTGTGTGTGTGTGGGAGGGGTCTGCTGGCTAGTTGTATCCAGTTTCCCATAAAGCTTTATCTACTTTTCTGTCTCTCTTGTGATTGGTTCCGACCCTTTTTAATCACCGATTGCATGTTTGTAATCTTATTACTGCAAGTCACCAGACTCTTTCCTATAAACAATAAATAAATGCATAATCAAATTCACAAATCTGATTATGTAATAATTAAATAGGCACACTTAGGTGGAAAATAAAATAATGCATCAATAATGATGCACTTTATTTTTTTGCTCAAAGTAAAGACAGTAAACTTTGTCCAGTAATAAACAGGAGCTGTGTTGTAGTGAGTCTGTGGTGGACGAGCTGATCTATCTCTCTGTAAAACCACCAGACCAGACCTGATCTCTCTCTGTAAAACCACCAGACCAGACCTGATCTCTCTGCCTCCTGGCTTTCTACACTTTCACCATCAATTTTCAAAATGATCACAATTAGCCCGCACTTAGTCCCATATGTGAGTAGGAAAGCCGTCCACCAGCTCTCCTCTCCGTTTTATTATCAGTATTATTCTAAGAAAACCCGCAGAGCAGCTCGATGATACAGACCGTCTAACAATCACTGTGGTAGAATAACTGATCAGTGTGATTGTTAATCGTGTGATTCCTGCAACAATTTCTAGCTTTATCAATACTTTTCCCCTCTAAAATGTAATAACAGCACTAATAAAGAAACAGGCAGCACGGCTGGTATTTTTTTGTTATCGAGTGGAAACTCAACTGGTCGGTGTGAAGAATTCCTTCTGCAGTAAAGAATCAACATTTACCTCCATTATGGCAAAATACGACAAATGAATGAATTAATACATTCTGCTTTGGCTTAATATATAAATAGCATGTTTTTGTTTCTGGCTTAGTTTCAAAACCTTATTAAATTTTAAATTACACCAATTTTGAGGGAAAACGTCGTTTGTCGCCTGCTTTAAATTTTATATATATATATATATATATATATATATATATATATATATATATATATATATATATAATTTTAAATCATACAATGTTTTGAAAAAAAAAAAACACAATGCGTATTGGAGCTATTCTTAATTCAAAAGGATTGTATTACACTGCGGATCAGCTATAAACAGGCACCTCAGTGCTGTGAGTTTTATAGGCAATAAAATTTAATTAGAGAGCCAAGAAAAGTCATCGCTTCTGGCCTGGGACTCCTTCAGGCGATTCTCACTGCAAATGTTCTTTTTCTGGGTTGAAACACGCGGAGGCCATGAATCTGATCTTTTTCTCTCTGGTCAGATAAATCACTGGTCTGTACCAGAGGAGTGGTCGATGAGAAAATATATTCCAACTAAAACTATTTCAAGAATGATTTTTAAAAAATGGAATACAATTTCAGATTTCTTGTCACTTGTGTTTTATTTGTATTTGTTCGCTGCATCTGCTTGGCTAATTGTTTCTGTGGAACTTTGAAATTATAAAATCAATAGTATCTTTATGATACAAGAACACATTAACTCGGACTATAATTTATAAAATATCCCGTGGCTTTTAAATTAAACCGTTTATTTTATCTGTATTTGAATGCGGTGAGAAACGATATTCAGCATTATGAATTATGCATGAACATAATTCATCTCTTATGGCCGATATTCTTGTATGTATTTTGGTGTTTTATTGCGTATAGGCCTAAAACCAATGAGCTCTGCAAACTTTCTTGCTGTGAAATAAGACAATAGCTCTTCTGTTTCCAATCAATGTAAACTTTTATTTCAAGAAAAATATTCTGCTCAGTTATAGTCCATATAAAAATAATGGAATGATCTGTCAATATAGTTGTTTTTTTGTTTTAACTTACCTTTTCTGTGAGATCTATTAACTGATTAACACAAGTGAATAAAACAAATGTTCAGTAACTCAAGTTCTGCAGGTCGATGGTTGTGAGTGTTTCTGAGAAGAGGTCAAAAGTTTCGGAGGATAAAGACAGAGGACTTTGTGCAGAATCTGACAAACTCGGTGAGAAAGAGGAGGAGGAGGAGAAAACTTGGAAATCCTGCAAAGACACGTCGAGGCCCGGGGAATGATCATTGTCCGGACCTATTGAGGACCCGCAGACAGGAACAGTGGGAGGAAAATGTTTCAGATGTTTCTCATTGCTGCTCAAATTCTCCCCATTGTGACATTGTTGTGAAGTTAAGGTATTGTGGAAATACCTCTCCCTGTCCCGGTCTCTGTCCCTGTCCCGGTCCCGGTCCCGGTCCCTGTCCCTGTCCCTGTCTCTGTCCCGGTCCCGGTCCCGGTCCCGGTCCCGGTCCCTGTCCCTGTCCCTGTCTCTGTCCCTGTCCCTGTCCAGCAGCGTCCCGGCTGCGCTGCTGCCTCCAGCCGGATCGAACTGGTCCTCCGGCCCGTCCCCGTCGTCCAGACCCGCGTACTTGCCCTCGCTGTCCCGGTTCTCCTTGCAGTGAGTCTGCCTCTTGTGCTTCATCCTCCTGTTCTGAAACCAGACTTTCACCTGCTTCTCTGTTAAATCCAGCAGCGCTGCTATCTCCACCCGCCTCGGTCTGCTCAGGTATTTGTTGAAGTGGAACTCCTTCTCCAGCTCCAGCAGCTGTGTGTTGCTGTACGCGGTCCTCAGCCTCCGGGACGCGCCTCCACCGCCTCCACCGACCTCCGGCTCCTCTGGAGAGCCTGGAACATAAACCAAAGGTTGTTTTTGTAATCACAGAAAAGCTGCTGAACAGTTGCATGTGTGTGTGTGTGTGTGTGTGTGTGTGTGTGTGTGTGTGTGTGTGTGTGTGTGTGTGTGTGTGTGTGTGTAGAAAACAAGCTGCATGGGGTGAAACTTGTGGCTGCAGCAGCAGCGGGACTGGGGAGATTTATGGCGGCCAGGCAGAATATGATGGTCTGGTGGACAGGACAGGACGGAGATGGAGATTGATGGACATGCAGCTGCTGGCCGTGTAGAATCATCTATCACTCTCCATTACTGTCACACATTAACACTCTTACACTGCATCACAAATCACTGCGTTACTTGATGAGATTAAGCATGCTTAAATCAAAATGCTATCCCGGCTTACAGGGACGCCCACGCTGCACAAGGCCCCGGGATGCAGCTCCACGCTGAGGCTCCTCACACAATGAGGAGACTCTTTTTTACACAGAGGTTATTAATCATTATGTCTTGCCTTGGGGGGAGAAGTAGAGAGGCGAGGAGTCAGCAGCAGCAGCCTGGTTCCTCCTGATGCTCTTCTTCTCCTTCATCCACGGGTACTCCTGGTACTCCTGGTACTCCTGGTACTCCGGGGCCAGCAGCGCCGCAACCCGCAGCTTGGAGCGGCTGGTGCGGGGCTGGATGGCCGGGCTCAGGCCGGGGATGCTCTGCTCAAAGGGAGGAGGAATCAGCGCCGAGCTCTTGATGGATGAACTGTGGAAAGCCTCCCCGGCAGGAGAGAGAGATGTCAGGCACTCAGCGAGCGACGGCTGGCTGTTGATGAATCCACTTTCTCGCCCAAATTCGTAATTCATCTCCTCCCCGTTGTCTTCGAAAAAAAAAGATTTTTAAGCTTATTATTAGCAGTTTATTATCATAAACTACTAAAGTCGGTCGTGTGGAGACCTCTGTGCCATAAACTATTGCTTCCATGAGGACATGGTCGGAATCAGACCTGCTGCTTGTCACATGATTGGATCTGCCCAATGACAGTTTGGGCTTTTATCAAAAGAAGCCACTGTCCCTGTGATTGATGGAGAGAGTCGGAGGGTCCCGCCTCGTTCCGGGTAGGGGTCTCTTTATTTACACAGTTTTAATTTACCCCCCCCCCCCCCTCCAAAAACACTCTGCCTCCTGCGCGTCCACGCAGTCTGCTGTACGCGCGTGTGATTTGTGTGCGCGCGCATGTATTTGTAGCGTGGCACTGCACAAATCCACAAATCCACAAATCATGTCAGCATCACACTGGTGTGTCTCTAATGCGGCGACGCCCTCAGTCGTTATCAGCAGCAAGGCGCTAATCTGAGACTTTCTTCTTCAAGGTTTGTTTTTTACTTGGAGAGGAAACGCTGCAGCAGCATGTCACCCCTCCCCCAACACACACACACACACACACACACACACACACACACACTCACACACACACACACACACACACACACACACACACACACACACACACACACACACAGAGAGAGTCAGACAGATTAGAAAGATTCGTTTTTAATAAAATTCAACATGATTTTGCATCAAATGTTGGCACAATTTGATTTCTGCTCATCTGAAATTATCTACAATAAATTGTGTTATTATTGGTATAATTTATCATTAAAAGCTTGTTGAAAAAATAACAATATTTTGTGTCAACATAAGAAAGCAGTCGGGTTATTTAGGAGTCATTTGTCACCATTTCCCAGTTTATAGCTCCCTGCCCCACATCCCATTTCATTTATTTTATCCCACCTGTAGGGATAATGTTGACCCAGCCATCATCCTTACACCTTCAGCGTTATTGGTTATAACATAACGGCGGGATGAATGATTTGCCACTAGTGAGGCGGAGGAAAGGTGGATGTGAGGCTGTTTATGGCTCGGCTCTAAACAAAGAGCCTGCTAGCTGCTGTGATCAATCTTTCTCTCCAAAAGGTCTGACAGCTCCTGCCCTGAGAACACGTTAAAGCATCTAACACTGCTGAGATCATACATGGCCAGGCAGAGGACAGGCACTAGGCTGGAGGACAAGGTTTACATTTACTAATGTAGAGATCTGAGATCATACATGGCCAGGCAGAGGACAGACTCTCTCTCTGCTGTAGGACAAGTTCTACATTTACTAATGTAGAGGTTTCTAAAGGACGCACGGATGAGACGCACAAAAGCTTCTTTTTTCTACACTCGCTCGATAATAAATCCATCTAAAGATGAAAATCTGTCGCTTTTTCGTTTTCTAAAAGGACTTTACTGGCTCAGAAACCCGTAGAGGACCCGGTTAGTGTCAGAAACGAGCGGAGCAGCTTTTATTGTCTGCTGAGGTGAGTGGGAGTTTCATTCAGCAGGAATCCATTCAGCCTCATCTTTCTCTGCCTCAGTCTGAAATAAATACAATCACTCAGTTTGACCACATTGGCTTGAAAATGTTAGCTTTTATTATATTTTATACCTGTGTATTTATTTTAAATATATTTTTTATTTTTAAGGATGTACTCGGAATATAATAGGGAGCTTGTGAACGAATAATGTTCTTATAATATGCTTATAATATGAGGCAATTATTAGGCTTAGGTAAACTGAAAATAACTGAATCACCAATAATAGAAACGTATTTTATTTTAATTTAATTTAACTGAATTCCATTTGTGTAGCTCATTGTGCATGTATGGTTATTAATGAAAACTATTCTCTAAACTAACCACATTTACTCACTATTTCTGCTTATTTAATGTGCAAATACATTGTGTTTTATATGGATAATATAGATTTAAATCGAATCAGAACAAGGAGAACAAACAGAGGAAATAAATAAACCACTGTCATATTTATCAGAGCCGGACACTGTATTCTGATGCTGTGGACTGAATGAACATTATTTATTGCAGCTAAGTGTTTATGTGTGTTGTTGCTGTTGAGCACAAAGGAACATTTATGATTCTGCTGCGTGTTGAAGGCAACAGAAGAAGAACCGCGTCCCGTCTGTTCAGACAACAGGAGACATCTGGACCAGCAGGCCGACCAGAGACCAGAGACCCCAGACCAGAGACCACTGGGCTCCTTTCTTTATCTCTGCTGAAGGAAATATTACCTCTCAGTCTATACTGTGCTGGGAAATTATTCCCATTTATAGTGAATGTGATATAAATGTGTAGCCAGACTAAAAATAAATAATTGGACGGTTTCTTGTGCACGTGTTTTGTTTTTCACTGCGGAAAAGATGGAAAATGTATTCATGTTGATGTTCATTTATTATACAGTCTGCATGAGTGAGGTTGTGTAATATTTTGAAATTCTTTATGATGAAAATGATTGATATTTAGTTTTTAGTTTTTATTGCAAGTTGTTACATCATTATATCAATCATTAAAGCTGCATTATATCAAATATCACATCACATTTTGCTTCTGGGAAAAAAAAACCTCTAAAAAAATACAACAGTATCCTTCAGGAAAACACATTTAGGGTCGAGCCGTGTGTGTGTGTGTGTGTGTGTGTGTGTGTGTGTGTGTGTCTGGAAACAAAGCAGTGTTCCCGACAGGATTTTCACATTACAGTTGTATTTATTGAGCCTCTGATTCACGACAACATTTGACAGATATTTCAGGGCCGCAAATCAAACTGTTGTCACTGTTGGCAAATCAAACATCGTGATGGAACCTCAGATATTATTATTATTATTATAGGTGATTCTGGACCCCCATCGCTGTTAACCTCTCAGGAAATCATAGAGGACCAAACTATTAGAATGTGGGATCATTGTAAAGGAATAAATACCAACCTGTGCAACACAACAAGAGTCTGCTGTGAGCCAAGTTGCCCTGATGGAGAAAAAATGGATACAAATGAGGAAATAGCATCGTTTAAAATTGATGAGGGTGCAAAATAAATAACTATAAAAATAATGCAGTGGTGCCAAAGAATCTCTCTCCAAGCTCACAGAAAACTGCATTAATCTGAGGTGTTATTAATGCGTAATAAGCCTATAATAAGCATATAATAAGCCTATAATGACACACACCATTGTGACAGTAACCTCACCATCCACATCCACTTTGATCAGAACTACAGAATGCTGGCAGACAGGAAGTGGATCAACAAGCCTCCATGTGCTCCTGACTTTACTCCCCTGAACTTCTCCTGCAGGGTTCTTGTGGCTCCTCCGTCACCAGCGGTGTCAGGAGTTTGATGCATCGGGGTCATGAGGGTCAGTGAAGGCAGCATCTAACAACTTTCTGTTTTCCTGCAGCACGGCTCCCCAAAAGGCTGTTTGCACAGAAGATATCCATCTAAAGATTCACAGATCAGACAGGAATGCTCTTAGAGACTTTACTTTAAGATGAATAAATATCGTGTAATGTCACAATGTTACCACGCTTATCTTAACAGTTTTCCCCAAAAAGGAATATCAGATATAATGAGCTGCATGTGGGTGACCTTAGGGGTGATGGGGGGGGGGGGGGGGGGGGGGGGGGGGAACCAGGAAGTAAAGAAGGTTCAGGTATCTCTCTGTTCTCACTGTTCAAGGCCTCAAGTTCATCACTAGCTGCTCCAGTAAGGTCCAACAGGTCCTGGAGGAAGAAGTGATGATATCCAGATGTGTTTAAATGGTTGAATATTGAATGATCCCATGCATATAAATAGATACATTATACTTTTTACATCTCTATCTGTATCAGCTGAATTTATTTTTTTGCAGTGGTGGAAAGTAACCGAGTACATTTACTCACTCACTGTATTCACATTTTACATTTTATTGTACTTGTATTTCCATTTTTTGTTACTTTAAACTTCTATTTCTTGACATTTCAGAGACAAATATTGTACTTTTTTTTACTCCTCTACTTTTATTCTATAGCTTTTAGTCACTTTGCAGATTCCTATTAACAAAACAAAATATCAACAGAAACTGTCTTATCATAGCTGAATATGAGAATTGATCCCTGGAGGTGAATTTACAAGCTAACAAGCAACACATTAGGTAATAAAGACCATTTATATATAGTCTATGATATAGACACATTAATGGTGTCCAGCTTTACCATCATTAACATGATGTATGTATTAAAGTATCAATAATTATAATCTAGTAGTGCAATAAACATTGACATGATCACTTTTGGTATTTTTACTGGAGTAAACATGTGTTTGTAGGACCACACAGTGTTGTTGCTTCTATTAAAGTAAAATATGTGAATTCTTCTTCCACCGCTGCTGATTTGTGAGTATTTATTGGATCAAGCACTGACGTCATCCCAGATTCCTTTAAACTATCCAAAAGAACAAGATGGAGTCATTTGATACAATATTCGAAATAATAAAATAAAGAGTAAAGGAATCCCTGAGCTAAAAGGACCTTTACACTTTATTTCAATAAAGATTTTTAAAGAACAATTAATGCCATGGATGACCATAAAATCAAACTGAGCCCGTACAGCAGGACGAGACGTTTTACGACGGAAAGCGACAGACTGGTGCAGGTCTGATGAATGGGGAGTGGTCCTGGTGGTCCCTGAACGCATCATCCAGTCTGAACAGAGTTGCTGAGATGAGCCGCTGCCTCCACCTGCTGGCGGCCACAGCACAGCAGCACCACCACCACCAGCACCACCAGCACCACCAGCACAGCAGCAGCACCAGCACCACCAGCACAGCAGCAGCACCACCACCACCAGCACAGCAGCAGCACCAGCACCACCAGCACCACCAGCACAGCAGCACAGCAGCACCACCAGCACAGCAGCACCACCAGCACCACCAGCACCACCAGCACAGCAGCACCACCACCAGCACCACCACCACCAGCACAGCAGCAGCACCAGCACCACCAGCACCACCAGCACCACCAGCACAGCAGCAGCACCACCACCACCAGCACAGCAGCAGCACCAGCACCACCAGCACCACCAGCACAGCAGCACAGCAGCACCACCAGCACAGCAGCACCACCAGCACCACCAGCACCACCAGCACAGCAGCACCACCACCAGCACCACCACCAGCACCACCAGCACCACCAGCACAGCACCACCACCAGCACCACCAGCACCACCAGCACACCAGCACCACCAGCACAGCAGCACCACCACCACCACCAGCACCACCAGCACCACCAGCACAGCAGCACCACCAGCACCACTAGCACAGCAGCACCACCAGCACCACCAGCACCACCAGCACAGCAGCACCACCACCAGCACCACCACCAGCACCACCAGCACCACCAGCACAGCACCACCACCAGCACCACCAGCACCACCAGCACACCAGCACCACCAGCACAGCAGCACCACCACCACCACCAGCACCACCAGCACCACCAGCACAGCAGCACCACCAGCACCACCAGCACAGCAGCACCACCAGCACCACCAGCACCACCAGCACAGCAGCACCACCAGCACAGCAGCACCACCAGCACAGCAGCACCACCAGCACCACCAGCACAGCAGCACCACCAGCACCACCAGCACCACCAGCACACCAGCACCACCAGCACAGCAGCACCACCAGCACCACCAGCACAGCACCACCAGCACAGCACCACCACCACCACCACCAGCACCACCAGCACCACCACCAGCACAGCAGCACCACCACCACCACCAGCACCACCACCAGCACCACCACCAGCACCACCAGCACAGCAGCACCACCACCACCACCAGCACCACCAGCACAGCAGCACCACCAGCACAGCAGCACCACCAGCACCACCAGCACCACCAGCACAGCAGCACCACCACCAGCACCACCACCAGCACCACCAGCACCACCAGCACCACCAGCACAGCAGCACCACCAGCACCACCAGCACAGCAGCACCACCAGCACCAGCACCAGCACCAGCACCAGCACCATCAGCAGCACCACCAGCACAGCAGCACCACCAGCACCACCAGCACCACAGCACACTGGCTTCTACTGGCACTGGTGTTTGTTTGTTTGTTTGTTTTTATTATGTTGTGTCATTTTCCAGTTGTACACACTATAAAGTGAAATAAAGTGAAGTTTGGAGGGTAATTTATGTGGAAACTATTCCAGTGAGTGAAACATGTTGTGTAACTGTGTGTGTGTGTGTGTGTGTGTGTGTGTGTGTGTGTGTGTGTGTGTGTGTGTGTGTGTGTGTGTTGTCCAGAGAGCTTTGCAACAAACGGATGTTTGAGACAGACTAATTGTTGGTAGACGGTTGTAAAGTAATTAGACAGACCCATCTGCAGTCCTGACATAGCCTGCACCTCTCCTCCTGTGTGTGTGTGTGTGTGTGTGTGTGTGTGTGTGTGTATCTTACAACAATATCCCATATTTGTGTGTGTGTGAGCCTCATTATGCAGCTTTCCTCTGCTGATTCTCAGTCTTCGCACCTTATAAACAGTTGAGCTGCTCGAGGTTTCCTGCACGAGGACATCTCGTCATCTCGTCTAGTTTGCATGTCGTCAAAAAAAAGTCCTGAAAATACAAATAAATATAAACATGCTGAGGTTCAGACAACAATTAGATGCAGAATAATCTATAAATACTGAACTCTGTTTAGTTTACTTTCACTCTTTCGTGACTTTTCTGTTTTAATACTATGTGTGTGTGTGTGTGTGTGTGTGTGTGTGTGTGTGTGTGTGTGTGTGTGTGTGTGTGTGTGTGTTGGGTTGCTTCCTCAGTGCTGCAGATTGTTTTTATGTTTTTAAAAAATGTAATCGAAGGATCCAAGAATATCCAAAAGATAATTCATGTGTTGAATGTGTTTTTATATTCAATATTTGATTCAACAAGGCTCTTTGAATAGGGCCTCTTAAGAAATAAAAAGTTATTGGCCGTGTTACAATCAAATAAAGAGCCCTCTCTCATTTCAACACTAGTATTATTGCAATATATAAATATTATTTTTAGAAACGTAATTTCATGCCAGTGCAGTAAAGAAAAAGATTTGTTGGAAGAGAATATGTGGACAGGAGGGAGGATTTTCTTTCTGTGGCTTGTTTGGGTTGTTTGCGCCATAAAGCTCAACAAAAGCCAGAAGACGTCATAAAAGTGTTTTTACCCTGAAATAAAAACATTGCAATTCATTTTAAAAGCAGAAAAATCAGATTTTGATATTGTAGAAATTGTTTTTAAATGTTTTAGGTAAACAGAAAATTAATTGTAAAAAAAAAAAAAAAAGAAAAGAAAAGAAAATAGTAGCAGTACTTTGATAATAAATATATTGTTAAAATGTGTTAAAATACGTGGTTTGCTTTAATATCAAGCAAAAGATATTAATAAATGAATAAGCCATACTAATTGTATCAAGTGCTATACAAACTACTGTTTATTTCCAATGACGAGGTATTTGAAGTGTGCACAAATGGAACAAACCATAACGGTTAAAAAACATCTAGACTCAAAAAACAAAACAATAAAACCCCAATAAGTTAAACAAGTCAATAATCAATAGGTAGCTGAGACATTCAGGTAGTCAGGATCACTTCATGCAAATAACAAACAGTTCACTAACATCTATCAAACACTGGATACACAGAGAAAAAACATCCAGCATCGGTTTAACAACACAAACTTTACAACAACATGTGTAACAGGTCAGGAATATTAAAGACAGACTCCTCTTATCCTCCAGAGTCCAGAAACCAGTTAACTCTCTCCAGAAACCAGTTCACTGTCTCCAGAAACCAGTTAACTCTCTCCAGAAACCAGTTAACTCTCCAGAAACCAGTTCACTGTCTCCAGAAACCAGTTAACTGTCTCTCCGCCGGTCTTTGTTTTCTTTCTTCATCTTCATCCTGCGGTTCTGAAACCAGATTTTCACCTGTCTCTCGGTCAAACTCAGGACTCTGGCTACTTCGTATCTCCGGTCCCGGGGCAGGTACATGTTAAACAGAAACTCCTTTTCCAGTTCGAGAATCTGGTGCTTTGTGTACGGACACCGCTTTTTCCTGGTCGGCTTCGCGTGAAGCCAGTTGGACGAAGGATTATCTGGAGGAGTTAAACCAGGAGACAGAGAGTTAATGCTCCCACAATACTATTCTATCCATCCATCTATCCATCTATCTATCTATCTATCTATCTATCTCTCTATCTCTCTATCAATCTATCTATCTATCTATCTATCTATCTATCTATCTATCTATCTATCTATCTATCTATGTATCTATCTATAATAGGACTCAACACAGGACTGACTTCAAGCAGGACTGGATATTTATATAGGAATTATTTTTGTCTTATTTTAAGCATTTTGGGGTTAAGAATAGCCAAATTCTCACCAAAGTCCTTTGGAATGTGAATAATTACGCAGTGAAGTGTGTCAATCACCTTTAAGTATATGCACTTCTTATTATTTTATTACAGAATATTATGCCACTGAGCCATAAGATGAATTGATCATAAACATAATTTGCTATGAAAATGTCATGCCAATCCATACACTGAACCAAAACATTGACATCCAAGCAATTTCTCCATCCTCAATGCCATTTCCATTCATTCCGATGAGTCCAGAAAGTGGCCAGAGTAAAAAGAAACAGTGCTTACTTGCATCCAGCCCCCTCTGGTCCTCTGCTGCCGGGCTCTCCTCGGTGGTTTTGGACGTCGTGGATGTGGTTTCGCAGGGAATCTCCGCCAGGGACGCTCCGGTTTCAATGTCAGACAAAAGAGGTGTGTGCGTCTCCAAAGTTGTACATTCAGCACTCCCAATCAGAGGCTCTGGTTTGATCTCATAATGCATGGCTGTCGACGGTAACCCCGTCAAACACAGGGACGCAGAGACCGGATCCAACGCCCAGGAGCGCGTAAACATGCCATCGCTGTCCGCGCCGCTGTAGTGGTGGTGTATGTAGGTGGGGGCGGCTGTGTTCGGAGGGTGGGCCGGGATGGGACTCCAAGATCCACCAAAAATAGAAGATTTCGCCTGCAAAGGGCAGGATTCCTGTCCGCCATATTCGGTGAGCATCGCCTGCTCCACCCCTGCAGCTGACGAGAACCTCGGTGCCAGATCCTCCTGCTCGGGAAGAAGAGGCGCCTCCACGTAATAACTCGTTCCCAGCGTCGACATTGCAAAAATGCAAAAGCAAAAAAAGTATAATTGTAACGCGTTACAGCCTTGCACTGCTTAGAAAAAAGACATTCATTGCATTTAATGTGCTGCTTTCCTGCACCAGCCAGGCTCGACGCGTCCAGTTAGTTGAACCTTGCCCAACACTGGATAGGGCGCCCCGAACACGTGACCGTGGGACAGAACAATAAATAATAAATCAGCCTGCTGCTCAACTAAATGGCCACCATTTTCCCCACCATATTTTAATAGCAAGTCCCCGCGCCTTTATTGGGAAATATTTCTTTTTATAAGCAATAAATGTTATGATTTTTGTCACGTTGCTGTAATCGAACATAGTTGTGATAGAAATGAGCAGAATGACTTTAAAGCAACAACCTCCCTTTAAAACTGTGACTAATGGGATTATTTATTTTACAAAGTATTAAACTTATATTAATTTAATGACCTTCATAAAAAAAAGCCTCTGATTCTGAGAAAGACATTTCTGGTTCTTGTTAGTGGCTGGTATATAAAACATGTTCAAGGCTTTTTGAATGAAATAAAAGAAGCAGAAATGTGTTTAAAGCTTCATTGAAGTTTATAATATGAAAACATATGAAGGGACAGCATCGCTGTGTCTGCAGGGATCTACTCTGAAGGCAATCTAAAACGGAAAGTGGGGAGAGGTTATTTGGGTGCTATATAACCTTTTTATCACGGGCAATTGGGTTGTTTTTCTTTAGGTTACAACCTGGCTGTCTCAGCTAAATATCACCAATAAACTCAGCCTTTGTGTCCTTTCTCTCCGGCATTTCCTCCGCGAGCAACTGGCAGACTGCAATGATCATAACCGAGGCCTTGTCTGTGCTTTAGTCCTCTCTGGACTCACAGAGCCTGAATCCTTTCATGCTTCCTGTTGTTAGGATCACACAGAGACGCTCAGGATCCTTCAACCGTAGACAAAAGTTTCTGTCTTTAACATTAAATATAACCAAAAACATGTATAACAGAATGTAGTTTAATCAAGAAAACCCACAAGACAAAAATCATTTTAAGATCTCATTTTACGCACAACAATAAAACACGTTATTGCACGTTTTGGAACAATAATGTTTTATGTGTTTGAAGCAACCTGCGCCAAATTATTAATAAATTCGAGCAGTAAATTAATAGTGATTCACTTTTCATGATGCGACGAGTTTTACTGAGGTAATCAAGGCAGTTTCGTGTTGTGGGGAAATATAAAAGCCCAACAACATGAGACTACCTAAACCACTCCACAGCCCGCTCTCCTCTGCAGAAAAACTCTTTAAAAGTCGGTTTTGTGTTTTCAAGGTGTGCAAATAGTTTCTCAGTACAACAGGTCTACCTGCAAGAATTTAAGAAATCTGTAAATGCGCAAAAGACAAAATTAAAGGCACTCAGACTGATTCTATCAGTGATTGCGGCAATTCTTAAATTATTTTGGTGTTCTAGTCCCGTCAGATGAGTCGCTGCCTGCACCTTCAAATACATTTTACTTTTTTAAAATGTATTTTTTATTTTATTTTTACCAAAAATGATTCATGTTTGTCTCCGTTTTTTCAACAACTTATTCACAATTTAAAATAATTTAAAAATAATAATAATAATAATAATAATAATAATAAAGAGGGAAATCACAGCTTCTCCACTCGTGCATTGAAGTCAAGGACAAAAAGCAGCGAAGTGTGCAGAGACATCCATTACAGGCCTAAAGTATGAAGATCAGCCTCCACTGCTGTAGTAATATTTATATATATATATATATATATATATATATATATATATATATATATATATATATATATATATATATATTACAGTGCAGGGAGCGGACCTGTCCAACACACAGAGCATTAGCACCACGCAGTGTTCCTGAGCCAAGTGGAAGATTTAAACACGCGGTCCTTCTGTCCTGCTCAATGAAATAAGAAGTCTGCAGTTGCAGGGATGGTTTTATTAATTTGACCAGCAAAATGTGCAAATATTCACCAGACCTCTCGGCTCTTTAGCTGTCACATAGAGGTCTACATGTAATACAAGTATCCCAAAGGGTTCGTCCAGCATGCAAAGTCCAATGGTTCCCTCAGGTTGATTTACAATCTGTACAAGCCTGAAGCTCTGAAACATTGTGGTCACATTCTGAACATCTTCAACACGTTACAAATGGAGCCATTTATAAATACATATCCACGACAAAATAAACAGACGTGAAATAAGAAAGAACAAGAATCAATAAGTTAGCAGTAGGGTCCTGTTTCACAGTCGGGGGGTCCGCTCCTCGCCATGGAGGAGGAGGGCGCCAAACACACACAGTCTCAGGAGAAACTGAAGCTGCTGGAGAGCTCTCGGATCCTGTTCTCTCGGCTCATTTTTTTCAGTTTCATCCTCCTGTTTTGGAACCAGATTTTGACTTGCCTGTCCGTGAGGTGCACACTGCGGCTGATCTCCAGACGGCGCTCTCTAGTCAAGTACATGTTGAAGAGGAACTCCTTCTCCAGCTCCAGAGTCTGGTGCTTGGTGTAGGGGCAGCGCTTCTTCCGGCCGCTCTTCGCTGTCAGCCAGTTGGCCGTACTTTCCATTTTTCCATCTCCTGTAATAAAAATGAAGAAAAGAAAATAAATATTAAGCAACAGGTGTGACAAAAACACATCACACACAGAGGAAAGCCTTTATTATAAAGTATCGGCTAATACTATTAATAAATAAAGAAATCCTGACTGGTCAAATTAATACAATTAGGTTTTTACTTTAAGCTACTAAATAAAGGATTTGTGTATAAATTATACTATTTAAACTGACACCTACTACACAACCATATAGTATAAAACCCGGATAATGGCTGATTTCAGTGGACTATTTGGTTTTTACAGCCATTTTACGCACAGCCACATATCTATATGGATATCCCATACAGCTGCAATTCAGCATTTTACCAGAAAGTTTTTGCCCCGTTAAGCAGCCTGAAGCCAACTGCACCTTTATTAAGACATAAAACACAGTCTGCTGAAATTATAGCGAGGCCTGTTCCTCTGGGGGGACAGCCCGAGTCCTGCAGGACGAATGGCTGCACTAGATGGTCCTTTGTTGCAAATTAAATAATAATACAACTGAGAATATTTTAGACCACAAGAATAATGAATGGTCTATTTAATCTACAAAGATAAGTGTGTTAGAATAACTCCACCAGGCCTGTTTGAATAGCATCGTAATAGCTCCAGCAGATATTTGTGATCTAATAAAGCACAATAGCTCTGCTGCTCGGCTCTCATTGGTTCAGTCACGTTCAATTTCGTCTCCTGCCCGATTAAAACCCGTTAAACGCGCACCTGAGAGTCTGTTGACCTAAATATTAATACACGAAGCAGCACTCATACTCACACATCCTCTGTGGTTAGAAAGCATTGGTTAAAAAGGGAATAAAGGCTAATAATTAAATGCGCATGCCCATTAATGCCGTCTATTTCTGCAACAGATTTAATAATGCACCTTTGGCTGGCTTCTCCGGACACTCCGCCCGGCCCGTCTCTGCGGGCTCCGGGGAGGACGAGCCGTCCGAGGAGAGCCGGCTGTCCTCCTCCGTGGCCGGGCAGGGCGCAGCGGCAGGCGCCTCCTCGTGGCTCTCCCTCCGCTCCGGCTCAGAGGCAGCCTGGGGCGGGGAGGGCTGGCTGTCCACGCGGGCAGGTCGCTGCAGAGAGAAGTGGTTCATGCTGGGCTGGACGTCATGGTACAGCCTGGACGAAGAGTATGTCTGAGACAGGCGGAAGTAGCCGGGCACCGGCAGAGAGGAGCCGGTCACCGGGCATGATGCGGACGAGTAGGAGATGTCATCTACTGTTGCTCCTTTAGGACATTTGTCAGACTCATAGAGGCAGTAGGCGCTCTCCTCCTTTATGTTCGGGGAGAAGGAGCACTGGGGCATGTGCTGGCCGCTGGGCTGCTCCACCCGGCACGATCTCGACGTTTCCAGCCACGTTTCCATCCCTGGAACATACGGAGCAGAGGACGGGATCAGGCTCTGGGTGCTGGGCTCGTTGCGCTTACCGATCCCCGGGAAACAAGAGCCACCGGAGAGTCCATAGGAATATTCCGACGCCGGTGGCAAATACACCCCGTTACTCTGGTAATATGAACCACTGTCGGTTCTCACGTTGATCAGAGAGTCCACGAAAAACGAGTTTCCAGCCTGGTTGTTGGGGCATGTCATCGTTGTGGTATAATTTGAAGAAGGATGAAGATAGCCCTTTCTGGCTGACATTTCTTGTGCAAAACATTGCTGAATAATTACTGATACTCACGCTTCTCACTGTAGCCTGCAGCCAATTAAAACACCAGGCGACTCCAGACTCCTCCCAGTCCGAGCAGCCAGCTCCACTCTGTCGTATATTTTGTTTTAGACTAGCCTAAGTAAAGAGAAATTGTGGTGCATCACAAGGTTTTAGGTAAAATCTTTAAATCTCCTCTGAATCTCACATGTGAACCCTCCTAGAAGCCTCAGAGCTGCTGCGTCAACTTCACAACAATCCCCTATTTGACAACTCAGTTGCTGAAAGCTGTCCCTAGCAATTATGTCCAATGCATAGCTTTTTGGCCACTTTTACAGCACTGTAAAGATGAAGGCTGCTGGAGGAGCATCAAAGATCCAGAAGGTCCTGTGTGACTTCTTCTCTGCTCCTCAGTGTGAATCTGAACCTTCCTGCTATTACTGGACTGTAATGGACTAAAAGTCCTCATGGCTGTCCAGCAGCAGGGCAGACAGAGCAAATCAGTGCAAAGTCACTTCCTGTATGTGACTGTGTGAATATTGTGGGTGCAGAATGTCATGATTGCGTCCAGACACCTTTTACTGCAAAGGCTGTGCTGCGTATTTCCAAAGGTGACACGCAGACAGTAAAATAAAGCCCTGCAGCGAGCTTTCTCTTAATGATCACTTAATATTGGCAAGACTGCAAGAAATGTAGTGCGTTACTGCAGAGATGACATAAAAACGTGTTAATCTTGTTGTTTTCTCCTTAAAGAACCATGGGAATGTGGAGATCTATTATAAAACACACTCTCTCATTCCGAGGCCTAAATACAGGAGTGCAATCTTTCTAAATTAAATTTAAGTTCAATTTCAAATCTACACCTCCTAATACGCACCCAACCTCCAATAAAATGCCCAATCCGGATTTTAAATTTGTTTTATTTAGTTAGTTACTTTGTGTATGCTTATTATTTTCTTTATAAAATATATTCATCGTTGCTCTCTTTGTGGTTTTTCCATTGTATGAAATGCAACAGGCCTGAGTTAGAGGTCATTTGAAAAAAAACCAACATATATATATATTTAAAAAAAATAGCAACTAGAAAGCAAAATAAGAACAATCAATACGTTTAAAAACTGCTTGAATTGTATGTAACCCATTTAAAATAAATGTATGATTTAAAAGGTGCTAATTATTTTATGACTTAAAGGGAAATAATAAACATAATATGGATCGTTTATTAATATGGGTCCGCGGTGCAAGGAAACAAAAATCGATATTATTAGTCCTATTATTATTATTATTATTATTATTATTATTATTATTATTATTATTATTATAAGGCAAAACACGAGTGAACAGAAATTGTTAGCGTGGACTGCTGCAATATTTGAAATAAAATAAAAGTGATAAATACATTGTGGTTCGTGTAAAGGCGGTCAGCAGGGTGAGGCCTCCAGGATTAGATCAGCCTGCAGATGTCCAAAGGTGGAAGAGAAATATACCAGCGGCCACCTCCATGTTCCATAAGTCCGAGCTGGAGCCATAAAGTCTAGAAATCAGAGCTCCAGTTTATGTACAAGCATTTAATATGGCGTCAAAGCTGCAGCACGTCTGGCTGCATGAATGATAACAATCATTAACCCTCCGGATTATTATTATATTATTTCTGAGATGTTTCAGGCTTTCAGCGCGGTGGGTGAGCTGCTCTTATATTATTACCATAAAACTTTTCCCTCTTAATTTACTCAATTCATTTTGTTTTAAAAAAAAATTGGAAAAATAATAAAAAATCCCACATTGATGTTAAAATCTCCATAAAGTCCGTAACAGGCCGCGCGCTCTCACACACAGGAAACACAATGTGGAACATCTTAATATTAAAGTAAACAAACATTATGGGACGATCCTAGTTTCATGTTTACATGCTTCACATAACGACTAAACAACACTCATGTAATTTATGATATTATGTTATTTTATAAATGAGCTATAATTTAGGTTTTAAACGGTTTGGGGACTCTGAAGTTAGTGAGAGACTAAATGTTTGAATAAAGGCCGTGTGATCTTATTCTGAGCCACTTTAGTGCAGCAGGCCTGGAACTTCTGCTGAAGCTGCATTAAATCTGATGCTCAGAGAAACTACCTGCTCTATCTATCTATCTATCTATCTATCTATCTATCTATCTATCTATCTATCTATCTATCTACTTCTGCTCATTCTGATGCTTTCATGACACCATCACATCTGCACATTGAATAAAGAATTAAAAACAACATCCTGAGTTGTGAAATGAGATCAAGTAGGAAAAGAGGCTCTACTTCTTTAAATCACACCAATAAATCCTGTTCAGTGATAAATCCCACAGATGATATTAGTGCCTACCTTAACAATGGAATCCTGAGCTGGTGACATATTTTAAAGCAGCTGAGCGGCGAGTCAAACTTCTTTTATATCTCAATTCTCGGCAATGACATTGATCTGAGGAGCGCCACCCAGTGGAGCAACTGTTGCTGCAACACAACAACCCGCAGAATATTCCTCCGCCCTCGGTAAGATGCTGCAACAAATGACGGCGGAAAGGTCCGTGAACACAAGCTTTCAGTGCTGCAGCCGTTGTTTTTCAGCCCCTTAGTCACAGTTAATAACCTTGGTCTCAGACGCTTTATGGCACTACTCTCCAAATGCTCCAGACGAATCCGCGTTTTATGGCCAAGTTACTGGAGCAACTGGGAGGATGTGCTGCAATCAAAGCGGAATTCCTGTGAGCCTACAGGATGCTGGTGTAAGGAGCATCAGGCCTGATTAGCTTATGGCCGGTTATTAACGTTGTTATTCACGTTGTTATTCACGTTGTTTCAGGACACAAAGCACCTGGAGACATGCTACCATCTCTTTATATGTGACCTTCCTGCAGGTTAATATAAACCATCAAGGGATAAATTCATATCACAAGATGTAAAAAATATAAATAAAAAAAGATATGATGTGTATATATTCCACCCCTTTATTTGCCCTATTTCACTGCCTGATGGCTCAAGCTGACTTTAAGTGGATAAAATGAATAAAGTCTTTGACTTTGATGAGCGCATCAGCAGAATAGATCATTATAGATCTATAGATATAGATCATTTAAAAGAGCCTGTTACATCTATATGCATTCAAACAAGTGTCAAGATTGTTCCAGTGAGGCTAACAGGCATGGAGGCTCAGAGATCAGCCTCTCCACTACATGAATGGAGCCTTTGTAATGGATATCAAACAATAACTGCAGCGGATCACGTTTCCAGCATCAGACCTACACATCATGCATCTGATACGATCCACGTGCTGGCATATAAAACAAAATATGGGGTTATGTTTCACTTGGGGGACTTTTTGGAAGAAGTTTTGGGAATAATCTAATTTTACGGTCAAGAGCTGAGCAAAGCGCAGAGTTAAATATCACTGCAGATCTCAGTTTAATGCATGAAACGGATGAACTGGAATCAGATTTACTCATTCTGCAACTATGCAACATTAAGCGTCATTTCTCAGGTCAGCAGATCAGGTGAGCTCTGATAGGAACGGCAAAACACACACAAATGGATTACAGGCACCGGAGTTTGTATTTATACAATAACGTTTTAAATATATATATATATATATATATATATATATATATATATATATATATATATATATATATATATATATATATATATATATATATTAAAAGAAAGAAGAAAAGAGGAACAGGATGGGTGAAAATGTTTCTGGCCTCAAAGGTTCCGTGCGTAAAGTTGGGAAAAATAATTCTAAAGAAATTATGTTGTTTAATTTATGTTATAAATCCCAAAGAATTACGTGTTTTATTGCTGTACAGTAATACGAGTAATTATTAAAGTAATTATTATCAATGTAATTATCAAATAATACAAAATGAAATTGAACACTTCTGGCTTCCTGCGTAAGTAAACCACACACGCAACCACGTAACTTTAAAATTAAAATTTGGAAAATTGTAGATTAGTCGGGGCAAGCAAAATAACAGGCCTATAATAATAATAATAATAATAATAATAATAATAATAATAATAATAATAATAATAATAATAATGGAGCCAAACGGTGTTTAATGACAAAATAGTGTATAAATAGTAGAATTCTTTATGAATTCTTGCACATTAAAAAACTCCATGTCCAGGTAACATGTGTGTGATGAGTGTGACGCTGCAGCTCAGAGTTCTGGTTCTGGTTCTGGTTCTGGTTCAGTGTTTATAGCAGAGGGTTTGTGGTGTAGTACTGTAAACGGTCTCTGTTCAGTTTCTTCTCCTTCATCCTCCTGTTCTGGAACCAGATCTTGACCTGGCGGTCTGTCAGGTTGAGCATCCGAGAGAGCTGCATGCGCTTCTCTTTGTTGATGTAAACGCTGAAAAAGAATTCCCTCTCCAGTTCTCTGATCTGATACTTTGAATATGGACACCTCTTCTTGCGCGTCCTCTGTCCACCTGAAAAAAGATGAAGACATTTTTTAAAAATTAATAAATGTCATCACACGAGATATTCTTCACACATGTGTCCATTTCCTGCTCGGAGCAGCGGTGGTGGTCCAGAGCTCAGATCTGGAGTTCAAGTGTTTCCTTCCTCTCAGGCCTACAGGACTCACATCTGTAAACAAAGACTGGACTTGATAGTGGGACATGTTGGACATGAAGGGACTGCATGTCGGAAGTTGTGAAAACTTATTGAAATGTGTAAAAGCACACCGGTTGGTTTTAGAGGCTGAGGCCTGAACAAACAGCAGAGGATCGAGTGTCTGATACGCTTTGATTTCACTGTGTGTAAAAAGCTGTTGTCTTAGTGTTAGTGAGAGGAAAAAGCATGAAAAGCAGTTGTTGGGATAAATCCCCTAAAATCCTGTGAATTTGTAAATATTTATGTTTGAATATGGAGCAGGATTTAAAGCTAAATCTGCTCTAAAGTCACATTAAAATGCCTCAGCTGCCCACTGGAGTCAACCGAGAATAAATCAAATTATAAATCAAAAAGTACGCATGTTAAAATAAATAAGAAAAACATCATTATAATCACATTAACACTAACATGTGAGATATAGGATGTATTTAAACGTTTTATATTATTTCTACAGTATTATTAGAAATATTATTTGCCATATAAATGAAGTTTACAGGCAGAGTAGACAAGGATCTTTAAAGGCACATGGGCACAACAAAAGTGGAGATGTTGTTTGAAATGATGAAGAAGCTTAACGCCAAAGTCTTCACGGCCAATTTCAATCCCAAGCACGTGATCTTGTCGTTTATAACATAGTTTTGTTATAGGGTAAATCTGCAGGCCCTCCATAAACCTTACGTGCTTATAAAACAGCATATAAAAAGCTTTAAGAGCAACGCGTTGGATTTTTCCTCCTTGTTGCATTCAGCAGATACTCACTGCTGCTCCTGCTCTGTTTCTCCTCGCTGTGGCCGGAGGAGGACTTGGGGCTGCAGCTCTCCGCCGAGTCCGAGCCCGGGTGCGCCGGAGCGGGGCTCGTTTTGGCGGCGTGTCTGTCCGTGTTCGCCGCCTGAGCTGTGGGCGTCGCGCCGCTCTCCGCGCTGCCGTAGGCGGTGTCGAAGAACTGGTCGAACGCCTGCGGCAGCACGCCGTTCCGGCCCACGCTGCCGTAGAAGCCGGAGGTCGGGTTGGAGGAGCCGGAGTGGCCCCCGGAGCCTTTCACCAGGATCTCTGCCCCCCGGGAGGTCGAGCTGGTCCAGCCGTCCCGGTGAACCATGTCCTCCGGGTAGCAGTGCGACAGGCTCCCCCTGCTGTGGTGCCACTTACTGGAAGAATCAATCCCATAGTCTCTGAACGCCACATCTCTGACGGACGGGACCTGTGGCAGGGCGGAGGACTGGTAGGGGTATGTCATGGGGCAGGAGGACTGGCTCTGGGTTAAATAATGAGGGAGACCCGAGAAGTCTGTTCCGGAGACGTAGTAAGTGCAGCTCGGTAAATACATATTAGAGCCAGAGATCCGCTCATCAAAATCCATATTCTGCTGTTGGAAACGTCCTATAATAATCCGCGCATAGTTCCTCCGCGGCGCTGCGCTCCAGTCACTTTGAGGCAGACTGCTGGAGCAGAAATCCTTAGACGTACAAGCTGACGTGGGGATCCATCTCTATCCATTCCTGAGGGCCAGAGCCATGTGACCACTGGCACAAAATGACAGATAGCCTACGCCTCAATGTGTAGGCTATATGAGTAATGAGTGTAGAAAGTAGACCTTTGGCTGTATGGGGAAGGAAAAATACTGAGAGGAATTTAGCTCTGACAGAATTTAGGATATTTTGGAAAATATTTTAGACGCGGGAACTGTTTCCTTCTCGAGCTTCTGTCACCTCTTTCTGTGGACTTTTATCGTTAAATGATCCCATAACAAGGTAGAACAACACACAGAGTTATATCCAGTTCCATGCTGAAGCTCAACCGTAACCTCCTAATTTTACCTTTAACTTTGTTTTTAGACCCAGCCCTCACCTTAACCCTCACCTTCACCTCTGAGGGACGTCTTAAACATTTTAAAGACATTTTTAGACCAACACGACAGACTTTGCTCTGCACTCGAGGCTTAATCCTCGTGGCACCAAAAGGCTAAAATAGAAACCTTGTTAAGTTTGATATGGCAGCTCTAATTTTAAGAAAATTAGGGCCTGTGACGCATATGCGTAAATTGCTTTTGCAGGCGTTTTTCCGTTGCTACATCTATTTTAAATGATTCCATGATTGAGCAAATGGCAGGTATGACCCGTCGCCTCTCTGTGTGACTTTAATATAGCTGCCCTGTCTATATATAGACTCATCTAGTCGACAAGTGGCAGAGCAATGCGAGTCATGGTGCACTTCTGTCAGGCATCAGTCCAGTTTGGCCCCGCGGACACAAAGACAAAGGCCCGTGGAGACATTTGGTTTGGTTCTGTCTGTTTGTTTTGATCAGCAGCTCCACTCTGCTGCTCACTTCATTACGCCGCAAATATGTTTAATCACATGCAGGTTTTTGTTTGTTTGTGTGCGTAAAAGTGGATAGTCGGTCCAGGAGCAGCCTGGATGAGGTTCACATGAGGCTAATCAGTTGATGTATGTACGCATGCGTCTAAAGTAAACATGCAGATGTTGTTTATAGGCTCCGAATAATAAAAGGTATTTGCCAAAGGGGCTCGGGTCTGCATGGCCTGTTCTCTCTGTGCAACGCCCAACATAAACCTCTGGACACGGGCTGTTTCCCTCTCACATCCATTTCATTTGTCATCGCTGCTGAGTTAGTGGGCACATGTGTCACATATCACTAATCCTCTTATGCTGCCAATTTTAGAATTTAGCCCAAATTCACTTTTCATACATCAAAGCGTGTGAATTTGTCCTGAGCAGGGAGGCATTAGAGTCTGAGTCATGTTTCATTCTGTCCAGGTGCTCTGCTCTCTCACTGAACGGTGACTTGCTACAATCAAAACTGGGATTAAAATAGTCTCAAATCATCAACTTGACGAAAATTCATATTTTTTCATTATGTTGTGGATTATTCGGTCACTCAGCCTTCATTCCGAGGCCAGTTAGTCACATTAAACCTCCTTTACTCTACGTCTCACAGCACAGTTTAACCTCATAATATTGAGTTTCACTGTTTAACTGAGTCAGTAGATTATTATTATGGCGCATTAATCCATTAAAGGTGAGACTGTTTGTGTTGTCAGGATGTAAACAGAAAGCTGGTAAACCTCCAGCTGCTTCTCTAACAAGGAAAACAAATACGCAAAAAATAAATTAACATAAAATCGATTTTTTTTTTTTGTGAATCCACTTTAGTCTATGATGGCGAAAATATTCCTCTAGCAAAATAAGGAATATTATTATAATTTAAATGGTATTACTTTGAATGAAGTGGCTTAGTTAAACCAACTTAATGCTTTTATTTATTGTATTGTTGTTGTTTCCATGCTAAAGACAACAGATGAAAGTCAAGGCTGCTTCAACGTGTCTGAGTCGCTGAAAGGTTCAGATGTAATAAACTGGAGGAGGAATTTAAAAACCAACCGTGGCCTTTTGTCTGCAGCACTACAGAAGAATACATTCAATATATTTATTTTAGTGGGAGAAAAAAGCTGGAGGTATAAAACACATTTAGTCCTGCAGTCTCTGGTGATGTGGCTGTTAGGAGCAGCTGAAGGGGATTTTAAAAATAAAAGCTTGTTTTCTTGGTTTCCTTCGACACTTTAGGAGGAATGTGGTTTAACTTAACTGCCTGCTGGTTCCTGGTTCCTGGGGCCACTTCACAAGGGGCCACCTTAGAATATTTAGGTTAAGATTTACACTTTAAATACCTAACCTGTGATGTCTGTGCGAAATTAATCTCAGGTACATTCATATTATTAAACAAAGAAGAAGATGCAATGTATTCAAATATTTGTTATTCATTTAAATAAAGTTTGTCTCAGAATGAAAGCAGCTGTAAATCAATAAGACAGTGACAGCAGGTTTTCAAAGAGGAAATCTCTAAAAACACTAATGTTTTTCATATTTATGATGATTTCAAAGTGTTTATCAAGAGGAGCACGCTGCAAACTGATTTATTACGAAAAAGAAAGAGTTTTCCTCCATTTGGGGAAAACAAGAAGAAAACAGGTTTTATTTAAAAAAAAAGACAAACAGGATTAGTTGATTTTGAAGCTAGATTATATTTATTATCAATGGACTGTTTGTATTAACATGCAACTATAAGCTCGCCCATAAAGTTGGAATTATTTTGTTTTCAGACACAATCGTCTGTTAGTTGATCTTTTTTTTTTTTTAATCAAACTTTTTAGGTGATCGTGTATTTTCCATGAATCATCATCTGGAGATAATCTGGTTCATGTTATTTAAACTGATGGAGGACTAGAATTAATTTATACATAAGAAAACTAAACTAATGTTATCAAAGAGTAAAGAAGAAGAGAGGAGAAAAGATGGAGTCTGACAGCACCTTGGGGGGGGGGGGGGGGGGGGGGGGAGACCGGAAGTAGTGACTGTTTACAGCTGATGCTGTAAAACACAACAACAACAACTCCAAAAGATAATAAAACTTTCTGGATTTACAAATTCAACCGCGCATTGATACTGTGAGTGTGTGAAGCAGATGTGATGAGGTTTAATATTAACACATGGATCTCACTTCCTGTCTTCACTTTATATCTGATCATATTATTGTCCCGTCATGTTATCATATATTACTGCTGCATCAGGAGAGAATTATAGATCTCATCTCTGAGGAAATGTCACACATTCAGCTGCAACAATATGTAATAAATAAATAAACAAATCTAATGTTGCAGTAGCCGAGACAGATACATTAACAGAACATTTTCATCAAAGTTAAATATGTTAATTCATCTGATTGTTCTGTTTGTAAAGAATTATATCCAGCTGATAGGGTCAATGCCAGCTCCGTCTCACTTAGTGATGAGAATTATTTGTTTGTTTGTTTGTTTGTTTGTTTATTTATTCGAGAAATATTAAGATTTTCATCAATAAGGCCCCTGCTTATTCCTCCATCTGTACAAATATAATTAAATCCTAAATATCCTAGAAATCCGATTTTTTTCGTTTTTGTCTGAAGTTCAATGCACAACGTTCAACAGCGCGCACACACACACACACACACACACACACACACACACACACACACACACACACACACCCGGAGGATGACAGTGGTTCAGAGCCATCAGTTCTGTTTGAATTAAGAGTTTCTTTGTTGTCTTAATGTTCTCTTTGGGAAAGTTTTAATTCTGCAGACTTTCAAAATAAAAGCTGTATTTTATATATGACTTACTAGCAGTGGTGGAAGTACAAATTGAAGGTATATGTATGCCTATTTTGAGTATTTCCATTGTAAATACAATATACTTCTATCCCACTATACAGTCATGGAACAAATTATTAGACCGTTTATTAAATTTCTTATTCATTTTAACGCCTGATACAACTAAAGGTTCATTTGTTTGGACAAATATGATGATAACAACAACAAAAATAGCTCATAAGAGTTTAACGTGTTTCTTGATTTTGGTTATAATGAAGAAAATTGTCTAGATATCCGCTCTTAAATTAAACTCTTATGAGCTATTTTTGTTGTCATTATATTTGTGTGTACCTTTAGTTGTACCAGCCATTAAAATGAACAAGAAATTGAAGAAAACAATGGTCGTGTTACAATGTTTTCCATGACTGTATCTCAGATGGAACGTTTTTTTGTCTGACAGCTTTAGTTACTTTACAAACTAAACATTTTCATTGACTTCCTGTCTAGTAAAAGCTTCACATCAAATGTGTTGATGTTGAGTGTTTGTGATGAACTGAAGGATAAAGAGTTCCTTTATGTGCTGAGAGAAGCTGACAAAAGATATGTGGTTCTATAGGACAAACCCATGATAATATAAAGGATCTGATGATTGCTGTAGAATAAACTATTCAAACAGGCTGCAAGGATTTGAAATGAAAACAAACTGAAACATCTACAGCAGTTAAATGCAACAAACACATGAATGCAGCAGTGATATTAGTCTAAAAACAGCATGAATAACAGTAAAACACTGACAGGCAACAAGACTTTAACTAGAGCTTTATGTTGCTGTAAATACTTTATATCTTACTGCAGGACTGTAACTGTGTGATATTAGAACTCTTACTCATGTAAAAGGTCTGAATGGTGATTGTCTGTTAGTCTCTCGGTGATTGACAGCAGCTGGTTCTGGTTCTCTGCAGTAACCTGAGAGGCTGTTAGGGGGCGCAATAACACAGAACAACACAGGAACACTGAGATCAACTCTCATAATAACTGATACCACATAAATAATAATAACAACTGATACCAGATAAATAATAAGAACTGGTACCAGATAAATAATAATAACTGATACCAGATAAATAATAAGAACTGATACCAGATAAATAATAATAACTGATACCAGATAAATAATAAGAACTGATACCAGATAAATAATAATAACTGATACCAGATAAATAATAAGAACTGATACCAGATAAATAATAATAACTGATACCAGATAAATAATAATAACTGAGACCAGATAAATAATAATAACTGATACCAGATAAATAATAATAACTGATACCAGATAAATAATAAGAACTGATACCAGATAAATAATAATAACTGATACCACATAAATAATAATAACTGATACCATGACGCTGAAATAAAGGGACCTCAACAAGGTCAGAGTATATATAAATCAATATAAAGATTATTATTCCTGAAAATGGACCAATACTATTTAAAATGCTCAGGAAACTAGTGCAGCTTTGTGAACTGTTACAGTTACTATAATTACATGTAACTATAGTAACATGTTACTATAGTTACATGTAATTACGGTAACATGTAACTATGGCAACATGTAACTATAGTAACATGTTACTATAGTAACATGTAACTATAGTTACATGTAACTATAGTTACATGTTACTATAGTAACTAGTCCTGCTGCTGTTAGTTACAGTTACAGTCACAGTTTGGACTGTCCCGGCTCTATAATTAATGTGTCATGTGATGAATATTTAATAATAAAAAGTCGGGAATATTTTACACGGTTGTGTTTTAATAACTTTGTGTGTTTAGCACCAAAACACAATTATAATACAGCATTTCATAGTATTGACATCTGGCCTTCAACTGTATTTTATGTTTTGATAACTATATTTTTATTTTTACAATGCTACACACCATGTGTCAATTACAATTATTGGAGTCTTTTTATTTGTATTACCGCATCTTGTGTAGTGTGTAGCCATTAATTTTAGTTGTATATTTTACTCGTTTTTTAATCGTTTAGCTATTTTTAATCTTATTGTTAGTCTTGTGTTTATGTTGCATATATTGTATGTATTTTTTCTGTTTTATTTCTGTTTTGTTTTTTATTATATTGAATTGTATATTAAGCTTTTATCTGTATTTTAGTTTAGCTATTTTATTTTTCAACTCTTGAATACAGTGTATATAGTTATTTTTTTGGTATTTTATGTTGTTGTTGTAATGTTTTTTTAACTTGCGTCATTGCTATTTATCACTCAACTACTTTTACTGTTTTTTGACTCATGAGCTGCTGTAACAAGTGAATATAATAAATTCAATGAAACAAATCTCCTCTCATCTGGTCTAAAGAAGAGAGTTCAGGCCTCTCCGCTGATTCTTAGAAAACTTTGGTTTCACTGCAGCTTTTACAACATTTATATTTCAGTTTCAGCCCTCGTTCTTTAACACAATTAAAGAACCGGTTAGATCTACATTTTCATATATAAAACAGATTGTGTCTTTAATACGTATATTCTTTAAAATATCAATGATTATAATAATAATAATTTGACTGAGAATTAAATAATAAATACGAGCATGAATAAGATCATGTTTCTGGTATTTTACTAACGAAATTCACTGAACACAAAAAGTCCAAGAGAAGACTGAAAACATGATCAAATATCAATGAAAACTAAGATAATTTCTTATTGTCAATTTTTCCATTAAGAGAAAAATAATTAGCTGAAATGTGTCCAAAAACTATAAATGTCTTGAATTTAAAACAGGGAAATAACAAAACCTGTCATTATGGTTTACGTCAAAAAGGCTTCATCTATTATATTTCATCAATTATGCCATTATTATAATGTCCAAATAATTTTTCTGTAGACCAAAAATACTTTTCTAATATTGTTTTAAAAAGTTTTTTTTAGAAAAAGACCTGTTTGTTTAAGATTAAGGTTTTTTTTTATGTTTTCCTAAATTGTAAAAGTTGAAATATATGACGTCATATGAGTAAAAGATACGGCAGTTAGGTATTAATAACACACAATCACAAACAAACAAACAAATGCTTTAGAGAAATATATATATTGCTCTAAAGCATTATATATATATATATATATATATATATATATATATATATATAAAGCGACAAATGTGTAGATATAAAGTGTCCACCGGGCCGCTGCGCTGACAGAGTTTCACCACTAGATGGAGACATAAACTCTAAAAGAGACGGTGATCCTGCAGGCCTGTTGGCCTACACTCACACACACACACACACACACACACACACACACTCACACACACACACACACTCATTAAAGCAGAAAATATAGTTCTTTTATAATTCTCCCCTGAAGAGAATAAATAAAGCCTTTCTTTATCGACCAAGCATCCATGTCTATTTTGTCCCAAATCAAAATATGAATGAAAATGACAAGATCACATTGCGTCTCTCAAATATTTATTGTGAAAAACTTTGGCTATTGCAGTCAAAAAAGGGAGAATAGATAGTTGCAGTCAGATATTATTTACACGTTTAAATATGATTATGTTTTCATAGGTGAGCCTGTTGACGGGAGTTATTCTGTTATTCTGAGTAAAAACCCTGTTTAAATAGAAACACAGTGCTGTGGATAAAGTGTTTATTAACTATTAACTTACTATTAAATGTTCCGGCTGAAACATTTCATCAGATACTGATAGAGGATTATTTTATCTGTAAAGCAGAGATGTAAACTTTGTTTTGGAGTTAATCTGAATAACTGAAGTGCTACTCTTGTAGTTTGGATACATGTTGTATTTTTTTTTTTTTAAAACGTGAATGAATACTAAAACAGAATTTCAAAATGAATTTTCTGTTTTTTAAATAAGTTGTTTAACTTTCTCTTTTATTGTGATGGTCAATCACAGACTGAAGGTGACAGTTTATTTATTTGCCACTTCATCAGTTAAATTAAAATAAATCATTGTACCGATTCCAGTCTTTAGTGAATAAAAAGCGCGTTCCTCGGGTGTCTCTTGCCTTTAAGGCCGAAAGTTTTGTTGTTTAGTGATTTTTTCAGGAGATCTTGAATCCGTCAGAGTCGCTTTGGTCAACATGTTGCAAACCATTTCCGACCTTCTGCCAACAGGCCGCATCGACTGGTTCCAATTAAAAGTGGAGGAAGGAAATGTGCAGGTCAAAGCAGAGCCGCTCTGGCGACAGAGAACCCGTTGATAATGTAATAAATTATAGTTTAACACAGTTTGTTTTAAAGATGAAGGCCCTTCACCTCCTGCTTCAGAGTCTCCTCAGCTAACTGGAGCTCTTGAACTTCGTCACCACTTTCTTCTCCTTTACGCGCCGGTTCTGAAACCAGATAGTCACTTGTCTCTCTGTCAGGTTGGTCTGCGCGGATATCCTCCTCCTTTTGTCCTTGGTGATGAATTTATTGGCGGCGTATTCCCTTTCCAGTTCTTTGAGCTGCACCTTGGTGTATGGCACACGCTTCTTCCTCCCGCGGCGCACTGAGCTGTCTCCTCCAGATATGCTGTCTGTGAAACAAGCGGCACATTTTAATCTGACAGAAAACAAAAAGCTTGTGATATTTTCTCTATTTTCTGGCTTCTTCTTTAAGGCATATCATTAAATTTAAACAGAGTAGAATATTTTTTTACATGTACACATGCGTGTAATAATTTTCCAAGTATTTCTGCACATTTAAATGACATAAATTCATATTTCTGTGTTGATAAACCAATACAATACCTTGTAACGAGGATTTCCACAGGGGGTTTGACTGTGGCTGCTCCTTGGTGCAGTAAACCTGACCACTCCAGCCATTAGTGATGGCCCAGGGCTGGTAGGGCTCCATGGGCAGCAGAGACTCGTGTCTTGGCTCAGATGGAGCACTCAGCGCAGGAACGACAGGCACGTCCAGGTAGCTGGGCTGGTAGGGGCCCGAGGAGTAGCCCTGATAAAACGCGAACTCCTTGGCCCTGCTGGAGAACTCCTCACCAGAGACCGGTGAGTCCATGTATTTATCGCCATAACCAGAAGGCTGCGCGCAAGCCTTGACGCTGCCGTGGGACATCCTACAGGGGTAATAACTGCTGCCAAAGTATCCATAAGGCAGAGATGCATTGGGCGAGCTCTGCGTGGCTGAACAGGGGCTGCATTGTTTGCCAGGCTCCCCCATGCCAGACACTGGCACCTCACTCGCAGCGTAGGTGGTGCTCGGAGCCAGCGAGGTTGGATGCGCTAACAGATTCCTGCACTGGTTTGCAGCGAAGTTTCCTCCAGTAAATCCTTCCATGTTCTTGCTTCTGTCATCCAGGCCGTTGTCGTAGAGGAACATCACCGGGTCAGCCCAGTGCGAGTGGAGGAGTAATGAAGCGGTCATAGCATGCCCTACATCGAGACGACCAACTCTTTTTCAAAATCCCCTCGACTGAGCAGAGACAGGGACTCGGCAGAGTAACGATACCAACACGCCTGAGTACATAAAGATCGCGAGGTTATTGGCCAGGGCCAAGCACGTGATATGCAAAGGAGATGATAAACGTCTAGACATCAGATAATGCAGATCAAGCAGCACGCTGGAAGATCTACATCACTTTATACATGTTTTATGCGAATTCACCAGAAGGAGATTTATTTCCTAATATTATAATATAATCTCAAACTGAGTGAGACTGTTTTTAAAAGGCAGTCTTGCCTGTTGTGTGTAGCCTTCACAACTCTTATTTGATGGATTGTGTAATACATAGCGTGAGAAAAACGATGATATATGCACATTTTTTAACGGTGGAATTGATGCGTAATTACGCGTGCCATTTCAGTTACAAAAGCCCTTACTCTCTAAAGTAAAAACTTTTTTCAGATATGCGGATTTAAAATGATTTTGGTTTTATTTATAAACATTTCTTGTGCATGTTTAATAACAAGGTGTAGATATTCTATAAACATTTTCTGGCTCCTGAGCATAATTATTACGCATACAGATCGATCCGATTATTCTCTTGAAACAATGTGTTATGGATATATTTATAACGAATATCGGAATCATATAAATAAATGCAATCCTCCTCACATCTGGCCCTGCAGAGTGTTCTAACAGACACCACTCAGTGTCCACTAAAATACCAAAAACATGCCACATTTGGCTGCTGCTCAGATGGTTGGACGCGGCTGGAGGCCAAGGTCAAGTTGAAAGCTGCAGTCTGGAGAGAAAGCACCACGAACAGCCGAAGAAGAGCTTTTTGTTTTGTTTTTTAAGACACGTTACATAAAGTTATTATCTTCTTTCTTTCATCCAAACACATTATAGCAATAGCAAAATAATCTATTGGCATGAAATGCACAAAATCACAACTCAAGACGAATTATTTTAGCCTTCTAGTCGAGTAAAAATGTGACTTAAAGGAAAATAAACGGATCTTTACAGAGCTTCATGTTTCTACATTCTGCGTGAAACGCCTCCATGGTGGGCTGCTGATCCCTCCGCAGCACGCAGAGCTAAAAACAGTCCCGCATTAGACCTCATATACAAACAAATCCTTCGGTATGTAGAGCAAGAATAAAAATAATATGTTGTTTACAGTTTAGTCCATATATGGCACTGAACGCTCCGCTGTGGCTGAGAGACTGAAAAGGGTTAAGTGTCACACAAAATACTGTTTTAACTTCTCAGTTTGTTTTTATTTTATATTTCTAATGTGAGACCACAGACGCAGGGAAATGTATACCCACCTAAATTTGAGCACCTTTTTATTTTTAATAGAGTTTTCCCACCTTTTGAGGCTGTAAATCTTTATGGCCCAAGTTCAGAGCTGCTAGGCAGCCCGACAGCGGTCCGTTCAGGCAAAACGCGGAATGTTTTATGATTCTGACGAGCTTCATGTGGGATTTTTGGTTTTATTGCATTGTCATGATAACCGACTTCAGATAGACTAATCGACTCTTTTTTTTATTTACTAGGCCACTGAAAAATGGCCTCTGTTACCTTCATGAAGCGGCTGGAGAGACTGTTCACACATCAGACCGGCTGTCTGTCAGCAGCTGGCTCTGATATTAATATGAGCCGTTATAACGGTGTATACACCGAACATCTTCCATGGCGAAATACTAAATAGGTCAGGAGTTATTGATAAAGAAGAATTTCATTTGTTGCTTTTTTTTCTCATTTCAATATGCCGTCAACACACACACACACACACACACTTATCCGCAAACAAGCAAAAACACTTTTTAAAAATAAAGAAATTGTTAATTTGTGTAAAAAAAAAAAAAACATTATTAAGCCGGATTTATTAGTGACTTGGCTAGAGGTGCAGATAAGAAAAATGATGCGATTATTACACAGAAATAGCCTCTTTAAGGCTGATGCGATTTTACAAATAAAGTCTGAAATACGGAAAACAATATGAGCCATTGTAATTAAATAGTCTAAAAGATAGAAGAGCTCGACTAACTAGACCCGAGATAATTCTGCCATGGGTTGTGGATGATAGGAGCCTATTGGCGGTGTTTTGTCTGCGGAGGATTTATAAAAAAATGTTTTGTTGCAATATAGCCCACCCACTATAAATATTGGACAAAGATGCCATTATTAAACCCACACATATTTGAGAAAAGATTAGTCGATGCTTCAAATGCAAAATATAAAAAACAGATGCAAACGCCAGCTTGTTGTAAACGGCTGGAATATGAACTGAGAACGAGACGGAACAAGAAAACAGGAAACACATTCTAAGACCAGTCACCACTTTTCTTTTCCAGTCTAATGTGTTAACAAAAAGCATGCATCTATTTTCTGATGCTGATGGTGTGGCGGCAAAATTAGGTAAAGTCGATCAAAAGCAAAAAGGCACGTGGTATGAATATCAAAATAATCACAAAGTGTAAAAATACAAAAATACACGAACTCCTGCAGAACTTATTGAACCTGTTGAAGAGGCTTTACGGTGAGAGGGATGACGTGCACGCTGCCGCGGATGATGTCAGGCTGTGTGTGTGTGTGTGTGTGTGTGTGTGTGTGTGTGTGTGTGTTAGTGTGTGTGTGTGTGTGTGTGTGTGAGGCCTGAGACCAAAGTGCTGCTCTGCTCTGTTTGCAGCACCTATCAACTAGATGACAACAGGCTCTCAGCCTGCAGTGCTTAATGGACTTTTTATGGCTCTGTCTTGTGATCGCGTGACCCCTGGCTCCTTGGCTCCTTGGCTCCTTGGCTCCTGGCTCCTTGGCTCCTTGGCCCCTCACTGCCTCTCTCCTGGCACATAGATCAGAAACATGCCGCCCTCCTGGCCGGCCTCAGTGGGGATCGAGGGGAAAAAGCGTCCACGTCCCAGAATGACTGAGGCTGGCTGCAAGATGCAGCAGAAACAAGTTGCAGTCACAAACTTATTTCAGTTGTGGTGTCTGCAATAAAGTCGATCAAATCTTCACCAGAGAAAGATTTGCGTTCAATCCCTTAGTTCCTGAAGACTAAAAGTTGATGCGTCCTTTGTTTGGAACATGTGTTCAGGGAGCATCCGGCCCTGCATCTGCCCCGCAGCCAGGCTTTGTTCCGCTTTAACGGGACTTCTGATTCAGCGGGACACGATGCAAACTGCAACATTTGGGAGCTGTTTCACTGACTGGGAGGCCTAACATCTAGAATAGAGCTGTTTCACTGGGAGACATCTAGAATAGAGCTGTTTCACTGGGAGACATCTAGAATAGAGCTGTTTCACTGGGAAACATCTAGAATAGAGCTGTTTCACTGGGAAACATCTAGAATAGAGCTGTTTCACTGGGAAACATCTAGAATAGAGCTGTTTCACTGGGAAACATCTAGAATAGAGCTGTTTTACTGGGAAACATCTAGAATAGAGCTGTTTCACTGGGAAACATCTAGAACAGAGCTGTTTCACTGGGAAACATCTAGAATAGAGCTGTTTCACTGGGAAACATCTAGAACAGAGCTGTTTCACTGGGAAACATCTAGAATAGAGCTGTTTTACTGGGAAACATCTAGAATAGAGCTGTTTCACTGGGAAACATATCTAGAATAGAGCTGTTTCACTGGGAAGGCCTCTAGAATAGAGCTGTTTCACTGGGAAGGCCTCTAGAATAGAGCTGTTTCACTGGGAAGGCATCTAGAATAGAGCTGTTTGACTGGGAAACATCTAGAATAGAGCTGTTTCACTGGGAAACATCTAGAATAGAGCTGTTTCACTGGGAAACATCTAGAATAGAGCTGTTTCACTGGGAAACATCTAGAACAGAGCTGTTTCACTGGGAAACATCTAGAATAGAGCTGTTTGACTGGGAAACATCTAGAATAGAGCTGTTTCACTGGGAAACATCTAGAATAGAGCTGTTTCACTGGGAAACATCTAGAATAGAGCTGTTTCACTGGGAAGGCCTCTAGAATAGAGCTGTTTCACTTGGAAGGCCTCTAGAATAGAGCTGTTTCACTTGGAAGGCCTCTAGAATAGAGCTGTTTCACTGGGAAACATCTAGAACAGAGCTGTTTCACTGGGAAACATCTAGAATAGAGCTGTTTCACTGGGAAACATCTAGAATAGAGCTGTTTCACTGGGAAACATCTAGAATAGAGCCGTTTCACTGGGAAACATCTAGAATAGAGCCGTTTCACTGGGAAACATCTAGAATAGAGCCGTTTCACTGGGAAACATCTAGAATAGAGCCGTTTCACTGGGAAACATCTAGAATAGAGCCGTTTCACTGGGAAACATCTAGAATAGAGCCGTTTCACTGGGAAACATCTAGAATAGAGCTGTTTCACTGGGAAACATCTAGAATAGAGCTGTTTCACTGGGAAACATCTAGAACAGAGCTGTTTCACTGGGAAACATCTAGAATAGAGCTGTTTTACTGGGAAACATCTAGAATAGAGCTGTTTCACTGGGAAACATATCTAGAATAGAGCTGTTTCACTGGGAAGGCCTCTAGAATAGAGCTGTTTCACTGGGAAGGCCTCTAGAATAGAGCTGTTTCACTGGGAAGGCATCTAGAATAGAGCTGTTTGACTGGGAAACATCTAGAATAGAGCTGTTTCACTGGGAAACATCTAGAATAGAGCTGTTTCACTGGGAAACATCTAGAATAGAGCTGTTTCACTGGGAAACATCTAGAACAGAGCTGTTTCACTGGGAAACATCTAGAATAGAGCTGTTTGACTGGGAAACATCTAGAATAGAGCTGTTTCACTGGGAAACATCTAGAATAGAGCTGTTTCACTGGGAAACATCTAGAATAGAGCTGTTTCACTGGGAAGGCCTCTAGAATAGAGCTGTTTCACTTGGAAGGCCTCTAGAATAGAGCTGTTTCACTTGGAAGGCCTCTAGAATAGAGCTGTTTCACTGGGAAACATCTAGAACAGAGCTGTTTCACTGGGAAACATCTAGAATAGAGCTGTTTCACTGGGAAACATCTAGAATAGAGCTGTTTCACTGGGAAACATCTAGAATAGAGCTGTTTCACTGGGAAACATCTAGAATAGAGCTGTTTCACTGGGAAACATCTAGAATAGAGCCGTTTCACTGGGAAACATCTAGAATAGAGCCGTTTCACTGGGAAACATCTAGAATAGAGCCGTTTCACTGGGAAACATCTAGAATAGAGCCGTTTCACTGGGAAACATCTAGAATAGAGCTGTTTCACTGGGAAACATCTAGAATAGAGCTGTTTCACTGGAAAACGTCTAGAATAGAGCTGTTTCACTGGAAAACATCTAGAATAGAGCCGTTTCACTGGAAAACATCTAGAATAGAGCTGTTTCACTGGGAAACATCTAATATAGAGCTGTTTCACTGGGAAACATCTAGAATAGAGCTGTTTCACTGGGAAGGCCTCTAGAATAGAGCTGTTTCACTGGGAAACATCTAGAATAGAGCTGTTTCACTGGGAAACATCTAGAATAGAGCTGTTTCACTGGGAAACATCTAGAATAGAGCTGTTTCACTGGGAAACATCTAGAATAGAGCTGTTTCACTGGGAAACATCTAGAACAGAGCTGTTTTACTGGGAAACATCTAGAATAGAGCTGTTTCACTGGGAAACATCTAGAATAGAGCTGTTTCACTGGGAAACATCTAGAACAGAGCTGTTTCACTGGGAAACATCTAGAATAGAGCTGTTTCACTGGGAAGGCCTCTAGAATAGAGCTGTTTCACTGGGAAGGCCTCTAGAATAGAGCTGTTTCACTGGGAAACATCTAGAATAGAGCTGTTTCACTGGGAAACATCTAGAACAGAGCTGTTTCACTGGGAAACATCTAGAATAGAGCTGTTTCACTGGGAAGGCCTCTAGAATAGAGCTGTTTCACTGGGAAACATCTAGAATAGAGCTGTTTCACTGGGAAACATCTAGAACAGAGCTGTTTCACTGGGAAACATCTAGAATAGAGCTGTTTCACTGGGAAGGCCTCTAGAATAGAGCTGTTTCACTGGGAAGGCCTCTAGAATAGAGCTGTTTCACTGGGAAACATCTAGAATAGAGCTGTTTCACTGGGAAACATCTAGAACAGAGCTGTTTCACTGGGAAACATCTAGAATAGAGCTGTTTCACTGGGAAACATCTAGAATAGAGCTGTTTCACTGGGAAACATCTAGAATAGAGCTGTTTCACTGGGAAACATCTAGAATAGAGTTGTTTCACTGGGAGACATCTAGAATAGAGCCGTTTCACTGGGAAACATCTAGAATAGAGCCGTTTCACTGGGAAACATCTAGAATAGAGCCGTTTCACTGGGAAACATCTAGAATAGAGCCGTTTCACTGGGAAACATCTAGAATAGAGCCGTTTCACTGGGAAACATCTAGAATAGAGCTGTTTCACTGGGAGACATCTAGAATAGAGCTGTTTCACTGGGAAACATCTAGAATAAAGCTGTTTCACTGGGAAACATCTAGAATAGAGCTGTTTCACTGGGAAACATCTAGAATAGAGCCGTTTCACTGGGAAACATCTAGAATAGAGCCGTTTCACTGGGAAACATCTAGAACAGAGCTGTTTCATTGGGAGACATCTAGAATAGAGCTGTTTCACTGGGAAACATCTAGAATAGAGCTGTTTCACTGGGAGACATCTAGAATAGAGCTGTTTCACTGGGAGACATCTAGAATAGAGCTGTTTCACTGGGAAGGCCTAACTCTAACATCTAGAGCTGTTTCCAGCAGGATTAGCATCTTCATCCTGCGTGTCTGAGGTTTGGCTGCAAGTTTGTCAACTGCAATTATTCAGATATTTAAGCTGCGTCCATGCAAAACTATTCCACTGAATCCATGACAGAATTTTATTTTTTTTTTTTTATTTACACCAACTTTTATTCAGAGTTTTAAGTATATAACTAAAGTTTAACATTAAAATCTAGAAATGAAAAATGTTTGAAATTCAAAAGGAAGGTGGCAATTAATTGTTGAGAAAGTTGAAGACATCACAATTTGTCTTTATTTTTTTTAACTGGATATGATGACACTCAAAGTAACCCAAAGTAACATTTTCAATGTCTAGAGAAATAAACCCGACGAACAGAAAAAAACAGCAACATGAAGAAATGATCACAAAAAACAGATAAATATGTGGAGACTAAACCGTGTTTGATAAAACAGAACTGATGAGTGGTCTTTTAAAACTCCAGATTCCCTCTGGACTCTTTATAATCAGATCAGTAGAGCTGATAGACAGTCTATTCATCTTTTGATCCTCTGGATATCTGACAGTTCTCTTGATTCTAAATCTGAAAGGAGTGTTGCATATTATCAAGGCTAGATCACACAGGAAACAGGATTTCCAAAAGGAGAGAAGTGCTCACATGATGTCACGCTGTGTTGGAGCTGGTTGGCTTCTTGTTGTTGAAACAGAAAGTGGTCGGGGTGAAATGCACCCTAACTACTCTACGTTAGTCCTGTCAGCGCTGGAGGCTGATTACTGGCCGCCCTCCTCCTCACGCAGGAACTGGAATACTGAGGAGAAATCTTTATTGGCGTAGCCGCGAGCACACATGACGCGGTACATCTGATGGGCCAGCGAGCCCAGAGGGACCGGAGTCTTCGTGTTGGTGGCCGTGTTCTGGGCCAGACCCAGATCCTGCAAAAGAAAACATACGTTAGAAAAACCAACCGAGCGGAAAATTAAACTATAAAACCAAAACCACCAGTCCACTCACCACAAAGCATTTTCTTTACATTGTAATAATACGGGCTGGATCCTTTAAGAGGCATGTAAACTACTGCAGAGCAGGTTATTGCATTATTTAAGTGGTGTGACCTAAGAGGGTTTTTTTAAACACTGTCACTTAAATCCCTGTCACATGCACGGCACATGGCACGGAAATGAGTTCCTAACCGACTCATGCCAACTATAATAAATACATTTAGTATAATAAATACATTTAGTATACAGGCTTCCTATAATAAATACATTTAGTATACAGGCTTCCTATAATAAATACATTTAGTATACAGGCTTCCTACACCTTTTCCAAAATCAACTTTAAGCACTTTAAGCATTTCAAGGTGCATTTTTGAGCTTTTAAAGCACCTTAAATCAGTGATAAATTACATTTTTATATGAAGTAAATACAATAAATACACTATACTCATTCACATTAAAGTCATAATCACAGTAAAATGTATGTTATTGTGCCAAAAATAACCGTTTGACAGCATTCTACAAGAGTGAAACAAATTAAAAAGTTTCACCTGTTTGCAAGTAGACCTGGCATCCTATGTAACATTTACAGCAAAAGGTTCAAGCACATTCCAAACCTTGAAAACAGTTAAATTTTAAAGGTGTTTAAGGTTTGAAATGTGCATCTGTAAGAATGTAAACAGTCCACTAAAAAACACATTTTTATAGGGACATCATTTCTCCACGCTTGGAGGAACAACTATTACTAGCATACAAGAAGCTTTATTTCCTCAGAATGATGGTGTAAAGGCCTAAAGAGATGCATGTTGTATGTAACAGGTGATTAAAGGGACCTTGGCCATCAGCTGGGTGCCGAAGCCTCCCTGGTAGTTGTTCCCGGAGGGGACGCCCTCCATCACGCCCGGCACCGGGTTGTAGGTGTCGCTGGACCAGCAGCGACCTGAACTCATGTTCAGGATCTGGGCCAGCAGTTTAGGATCCAGGCCAAGTCTGAATCAAGTCAAATCCCATGTTATTTACTTACAAAGTGCATTTCTGCTCCATTTATTGCCATGATCATAAAACAGCTGATATTTATAACAGAAGCGTTCACCTGATTCCCAGGTTCATCGTCTCTGACGTTCCGATCATTCCGATAGCTAGAAGCATGTTGTTGCAGATTTTTGCAGCCTGTAATCAGATTACACCATGTTAGTAGTCAATAATGACTCATATTTTTTATTAACAAATTACAAAAAAGTTTTAAAGACAATCTAAAACTATCATCTGACACCTGAAACATTAAAAACACTTTCCCGACCCACCTGTCCGGTTCCGACCTGGCCGCAGTAGACCACGTTAGCTCCCATACAGGTGAGCAGCTCTTTGGCTGCAGTGAACTCCTCCTCTGCTCCTCCAACCATGAACGTCAGTTTACCAGAACTGGCAGCTCCCACACCTACGAATATACACAGAATCATTGTTAATTAGGTTATTATATAGAATTATATGTAAAAAAATCTATTCTTTTGACACATTACACTGAAGCTCAAAGTAAAACAATCTAAACTTTCCAAAGACCAAATGTTGTGTTGCAGGTCAGTGGGTTAGGACCCAAACGTCTACAGTGGAGAGAATATAGAATACAGCTCCATACTGGGAGGTACTGTTCTGTACAACTCCATACTGGGAGGTGTGGGAATGCTACATGTAGTATAACCAAGATGGAACTATTGTGGCGGGGGAGGTGTTAATAGCAGGACTCAAAGAATGTCTTAAAAAAAAAAAAAAAACTGGACGAGAACAATAGTCTGTTTCAGTGGCGAGTCAGTCCAAAGAGTCAGAAAACATTTAAAAACTTGATCCAACTGTACATTTAGGCTCACATGGGGTTAAAAACTAAGTAACAGACAATAACCAGGTGCAAGACACATGGGTGCCAAGAAATTAACCAACATAGTCTTATAATTAATCCTAAAGTTTACAGGAAGCCGATGGAGCGAAGCCAAGATGGTGTCAGAGTTTCCTCCTTCATCCTGCAGCAGCTTTTATACAAACCTGACAACTTACAGTTAGTCAAGCTGATCAATAATAAAAGAATGGGGAATAGTCATTTATACAGAAGGGTAATAACTAGAATCAGATGGAAAAAGCAAGATTTACCAACTGAGCTTAAATATCAAAGGGACTGATATTTCTGCCATTCACAGCAACAATATTTCAAAGAACTGCTCCATCAGAAGCTGCAGCAGAAAACTTTTAACTTCTTGGAGAAGTTGACAAGAAAACTACAGAACAGTGAAATCTGATCTGACAGTAAATGTCCAAAAGGTGACACACAGAACAGACGGGTAATACATTAGAGGGTGAATAGTTTACTGTTTAATGTGTAATTAGCTACTAATATAGACAAATAATTAACAAGTACATTTTTAACAACTTCACATTATTTAATTTATGATTGATGATTAGAATTCTTGAAAAGCTGCTCTTATATTTCTAAAGCTACTAATAACCAGGTCACAATATATCCTTGCAGCACAGAAACCAGTAAGACCTGTACAGAATATCCAGTTCAAGCTCAGAACAAACTAAACTATGAACGCGTCTCTCTCAGTGTGTTGTTGGTCTAAAACACCAACGCTGGCAGAAAGCAGGTTTGTGGATTTTCTCCAGCGGAAGCATTCCTTTTAAACGTGACCTTCACTGACACGTTTAAAAGAGAACCAGGATTAGAGGAGCACGGTTTAGTCCAACACAATCTGGAGATAAAATGAATCTAGCCAACGTAGAAGCAGCAGAGTTAGTATCTTTATCTACTATCTAGTTTTAGTGGGTTGTGTTCTGCAGGATGATGTTAGATGCTCGTCTCTTATTCCTGAATAAAGCGTCTCTACTCTTCCACCTTTGCCTTTGGCAAACATTCCAGTCTGACGAAAAATGCAAGACGGCTCTTATCTCATCTGGTCTTTACATTTTTTTTTCACAAGAAGAAACTATAAGACACATGCTGACTCAATTATGTCCCATGTGTGCTTTTATGTTTAAACTTGAAGCACGCTGGATTATACAGTCACTTCCACGCCACCGTGCTGCTTTGATTTCTGTCTGACCACTGGAGTCGTTCAAACGGTTCATTTAGGGATTGACTTGATATATCAAAGTATGATTTACTCTCCAGTTTGCACCAGTTAAACTGCCAGCACCACACACACACACACACACACACACACACACACACACACACACACACACACACACACACACACACACACACACACACACACACACACACACACACACACACACACACACACACACACACACACACACACACACACACACACACACACACACACACACACACACACACACACACACACACACACACACACACACACACACACACACACACACACACACACACACACACACACACACACACACACACACACACACACACACACACACACACACACACACACACACACTAACCAGTTCAAGGGGGAACGCTGGACAACTTTAATCCATGTGCACTACCACCGGACGGAAGCAGATAAATCATCTCTAATCTTTAGGGCCGGGCTATAAAATGGACCAAAATCAATTCAAAGAAAGTGGCCATCTTGACGTTGACGAGGCCGAGTTCAAACAAGCTGCTTTTTCTGCGTTGGACCCCCAAGAAGGTCTGAACAGACGTCACAGCAATAAGCTGCTCCGCCTCACAGACGCTGCTGGGGACGTTTTCTAACCGGGACTTTAGCTAAAGTGGCAACACTGGATTTAGAAAAAACAAAAAACGCTGAAATGCAAAGTTCACAGTTCAACTTGACTCAACATTAAGGCAGCTGGTGAATATGTCAACCCTTCATTCTACACATACCAGACATACTGAATACTGTATATATATATACTGTATACTGTATGTACTGCATCACAACTCATGAACACAAGCTGGAATGCTATATATATATATATATATATATATATATATATATATATACACACCTTTCCATAATTTAGAGCTGAAGTGACTAGTGGGTTGACCAAGCAACAGGAAGAAATCTATAACTATTTGGATAATTGATTTATCGTTACAGTAACGATATATGCAGCTGCCTATGTACTTATAAGCAGAAATGGCAATAAATTCACAAGTTCTGTGATGGTAAAATAAATATCTTTGTGTTTTTAACTGTTGTATGATGAAACAAGATGCAAGTCACTTTCTGACTATTTCATCAGAATAACACATACAATACATAGACTTCATTGAAAAGCGCATGAAGTGCACAAAACTACAACAGAATTTGAATCTATACTTTTAGTTGTAAACATAAACTGCTACTGAAGGTTTCCCATGGATTGATTTATTTCTGACTGCTGCCATATTATTAACATTGCACGCCACATATAGATTTTTTTTTTCTATTTAAACTTGATAAACTCTCCTCTCGGCCCCTCCGTGCCCCGTGTCTTTGGACCGTTCACTAATTTCAGCTTTCATAACCGGAAACCCAGTGTATGTATTCCAATAGCAGACATATAAGAGATATTAAACAACCTGTATCTTGATCAAAAATATAAAATGTACCTCCTGATACAGGTGCATCCATAAAAACTGCCCCCATCTTCTCTGCAGCAGCAGCCATGTCTTTAGAGACCGACGGGTCGATGGTGCTGGAGTCGATGAGCAGGGAGCCTTTCTTCACCTTCCTGTTGAGAAAAGTACACATTTAGACCCAGAATGCCATGAATCCATGAGGTTATTGTGAACATATGAAGAGGAAGCAGAGTACTTGAGGATGCCGTTGGGTCCAGTATAAACATCGATGACGTTGGGACTGGAGGGCAGCATGGTGATGATGCGGTCAGCTTTATCTGCTACCTCAGCAGGATTATCCACAATCTGCAAAAACACAAAATGATGAAGTAAGAAGAGAACAAACATGTGAAAACTGTATAAAAATGAAAAGGGCTTGAACACATCTCACTCCCACCTGAGCGCCCAGCTCCTGAACGTCCTTGCAGGATTCGGGGAACACGTCAGTAGCGATGATGGGATATCCGTGCTTCAGCAGGTTCTTGGCCATCGGGTTCCCCATGTTGCCCAGACCGATAAACCCCACCGGGGTCTTCGAGGCCATAGACCTCGTGGAGACTACAATATGATGGCCATATGGGTCAATGATAAGAACAATATCCTATTCACATTACAAAAATGCTTCTCATTAACCAAAATACTCATACAGATATCCTAACATCACACCCAACTATTATAACTTATTATGTACCAATAATAACCAAACTGAAAGACAACATGCAACACAAGGTGAAACATGTTTATCTATTACTTTATGTTTATTGATTACTGTGCTGTATTAAACTGTTGCACTGTTGGAGACGTTAAAGTTTCTGTTGGGGTGAATGGAGGATCGTGACTTTCACCCAGGAGAAAAGTTTATGTGTCCTGTGTAAAAAACTAAATTCAGCATCGGAGATATTAAAGTTTTCCAAGTCAAAGCTTCGTTTCCCACCAAATTTTGTCTGTAATATCTTTAGTCATTTTATTTCTTATTAATAATTTAAAATTAAACATTTCCAGTCCAAGAAATGTTCAGATGTAGTGTCCTAACATGTTTAATGTCCATTGGTGTGTGTAATACCAATGCAGCTGCCCTTCAGTACCAAAGTCATCTAATCTGATGGTAGCAAGCCTTTAATATTTACTGATTCCAGATAAGAGAACACTCTGTAAAAGACCAGTTTATTGTAGGAAATGCGTCAAATAAATAACTAAAGTTAAAAACATTTCCCGAGTTTGTTTTATTACCATTTCTTTACTAACATAAGATACTGCAGCTAAAAACATAAGGGATTGATGTGTAAACTGATATAGCAGGAATACAAGATAAATAAAATATTAAATATGATATTTAAGGGGGTTTCACTCTCAAAATCTAATTTGTTTAAGTGGCAACAAGAGGCCACTTCCATCTTTCTATAAAGTGACATGACATAGTGCAGGGTGACATTACATAATGTCCCTTAATGAAGAGAACAGGACACAGGAGGACACTACAGCACATGACGATCATTTCAACCGTTAGCCTTGTTAAATGTTGCTAACGGCTGTTAGCATGTAGCTCCGACAGGTAAACACGACGGGACTGGACCAGAGAAGCTCCTGAAGGAGTAAATGATCTCTGGAGCTCTGCAGCTGCAGCTAAACTCAGAGTAGCAATAATTACCTCAAACTTCTCAAACATTTCAAGCCAAAGTTGTGTTTTGATGCCACACAGAGCGCTGAAGTAGCAACATTAGCTTCTCCAGTCAGCAGAGACTGAACCTGTCCGCTCTCTGGTTCTTCTACTCACCCAAAGCAAAGTCAACATGCTGGCAGCACCTTCCAGCCAGGTACCGAGACCCTCTCAACACGGCCGCCATGCTTCTTTCCTCTTGACCTTACGTCTGACGTCATAGTACGTGCTTAATGGCTGTGCTTCCGGCCAATCAAATGACAGACCTGCACACCACGGCCTCCCAGATCCAGCCAATGAGCTGTAGGGGCGGGACTAAGGTGTGACGTGTTTCCGCATCAACACATAGATCTGTTTCATTTCTTCTATAGTTTGCATATTTATGACTGTACATTTCCAAAAAGTGATATGAACCTCTAAAGCAGGGTTCTCAAACTCAAATTACCTGGAGGCAGTATCAAAATGACCAAAAAAAGACACAAAAGTACGAAAAAAAAGACACAAAATGACAGAAAAATAAATAAATAACTTAAAAAAAGACACAAAATGACAAAAAAAAAGACACAAAATGACCAAAAAAAGACACAAAATGACCAAAAAAGACAAAATTACAAAAAAGACACTAAATGACAAAAAAAGACACAAGATGACTGAAAAAACACTAAATTACTTAGAAAAGACATAAAATTATTAAAAAAGCACAAAATTACAAAATAAGACACAAAATTACCAAAAACAGTAATTAAAGGGACCTTCCACACACAACACGGTAAAGTGCCATTCATATAAAACTCACATTAAACTTTTATATCAAGGTGGGGGCCACAAAATATTGTCACAAGATGTGTTTCAGTGTTTCTGACAAGTTTTTAATACAGTGGTGAGAGTATGCTCATCATAAACGACATGTGTTATTATTTAATTATTATAACTGATACTTAAATTTGTAAGCTTTTAGTGTAAGAATTGGCCGAGGTGGGTCTAGTTATAATTAAATGTTACAAATTCACATTAACATCATAAACTCTACATTTACTATTATAAATTACCTGAATTTTTTTTTTAAAACACTTTATTTTATTAATGTATTGAGCTTTAATTCGTCATGTAAGAGTTTTGCATACAAATCAACCACTAAAAATACATTTTGAAAAAAATACAGTGAAGCACAATTGAGTACAGTGGAGTAAAGTAAAGTTGAGCAGCAGTAAGTAAAGTACAAGTACCTTTAAATTGTTAAGTCAGTTAAATTCTGCCACTGCTTATAGCTTTCAAATCGTCACACTGTTAAAATAATGGCCTAAGCATAGACTGTATAAAATGGGCCTAAGTCATTTTTTGTCAAAATTGTTTCTTTTGCCTAAATCATCTCCTCATAGCCACCTATGGTAAATCTCCTCCATCCTCAGTTGATCAGATCATGATTTTACCCTTTAACATCATCACTTCTTTGATAATTTTCCACATTCATAGGCATCAGATAAGAACCCAGCAAAGAAGAGCTAGAGGGAGAATGTTTAGTTTTCAGTTTAGTTTATCAGTGTTTTATTGTTGACACTAATATTGGTAACACTTCACTCTAAGGTGTCTACATAAGAGTGACATGAGCGTGTCATAAACATGACATGGGATGTGTCATGAACATTAATGACACTCTGAAGTAACATTAATGCTCATGATACTTGTCATGTCATGTTTCTGACAGGCTTGTGTCACTCTTATGTAGACACCTTCAAAATAAAATGTTACCATATCTTGCTTAAGTCACAAAGGCATGTTCAAAAAATTGCCTAAGTCATTTATTTCTCTTAAGTTACATAATTTACACACAGTGTTATTACTATGCCAATAGCCATCCTTTGTTACATCCTTTTTGAGTGAAATGATCAATAAATGTCATATGTTACACTTTTGGTGAAGTTTTTTGTGTTTCCTGCAAAACTTGAAAAAATGAGTTAGGCGATTATTTTAACAGGGTGACGAAATGTATGTGAATGCATCAAGATTCAAAATGTAATGAATTAAAATGTATTATACTACTATGACTATGACTATTATAATTTTTTTCGCTTGGTATCATCCGAAAACAGTATTTTCTCTTGATTGTTTATAACAGTGTTTCGCTGTCTAAAGTTGTGACATTGTCAAAATATTTCAGACGGGTGGGATCATAGATATATATATCTATATATATCAACACCTCCAGCTGCCAACACCAAAAGATAAGCCTGTTGTGTTGTTTTGATGTTATGATAAAATGTTATGTTGTGATGTTGTATTTTTTCTTAATCGTATCGTAAGTGTTTGTATATGTATTTTGTATATTGTACGTATTTTTTATTTTTATTTATTTATTTTTTTGTTTGTTTTTTGTTTTTGTTTTTTTGTTTGTTTGTTTTTTGTTTCGTAATTCTCTGCTTTTTTACATCATGGCCAGGGGACTACAGATGAAAACTAGCCTTCTGGCTAACTCTTGCTTTTTTAACCATGTATAATCATGTGTTTTATGAAATTGCACTGTCCCCTTTTAAATAAACTAATAATAACTAATAATAATATATAAACACCTTTCTTATAGATATCTATGGGTGGGATTCCCAAGCAGGTCCCCTTTCCGGAAATGACGTAATGTTGTTATTATTCCAGGAAGAGGGCTCGGGAAAGCACTGAACTGCGTCAACAATTGTTTTTATGATACATTCGGGTTTCAGCAGCGGTTCAGCATGGCAACTGGGTATGTTAACTGTGAATTATATAAATCTGACTAACAATACAGTTGTTGTTGATAATCACTCCGTCTGACATGTGTTTTTGAGACGCTAGCTCGAGACAGCGGTGCTAACTGTTTACGTTAGCTAATGCTAACCTTGTCCTCCAGCTGATAGCAGCGCTCTCTAGTTCCTATGAGGGCGTTATAACCGCTCTCTAGTTCCTTTCAGGGCGTTATAACGTTTGTAACCTAAAGCGATGACTTTAACTTGTTGACGTTTATATTTGCCTGATAGTCTTAGGGATAAATATCTCCTTGCTTAGCGATAAACTCGTGATCTCTGTGGTCTAGTAAAGTATGTAGCTAGCGTTAGCTTGGTAGCTGCTAGCTAGCGTTAGCTTGGTAGCTGCTAGCTAGCGTTAGCTTGGTAGCCGCTAGCTAGCTTAGCCATCTGTGATCACTGTATCAGGCCTCGCCTCGGATCTGGTGTTTCCAGCTGTATGTTTCGGCTTTTACCGTCCATATCTGCCAGATTTGTGTTTAACGTTATATTGTTGATGATTTCTATCGATGACAGTGACAATAGATCTGATTATCATCCGAGGAGCTGTTCTGGCTGTTAAAGGCCCAATTACGTCGGACAAAATGAAATCAGCTGAGGCCGGAATGAAAGATCCCTTTAATAAAACTGATCATGCGGAGTTTTTAGTTATATAAGTTTTAATAGAGGTCACTTGTTGAACCCCAATTTCCAAAAAGTTGGCACGATGTCTTAAACGTAAATAAAACAGAATGCGATCATTTGTGTCATCTTTCTGACATATATTCATTTGGAAAAAATGGTGTATTTACTGTTGAAACTGGTAAAATAAAGTGGTCTAAAAGGAAATTAAAATACATAGAAGCTCAATACTACTTTTGGAACGAAAAGTAAAATTACATCTTGACAAGCAATGACTCGTCATTCATCAAGTAATGAGTCTTGGGTGTAAAGTGTGCCTAACTGAAATTAAGTTATTTATTTTAAGCACAAAATATGACAATTATTCATAAAAATTCAGGCTCCAGGAACAAGATTCAATAAAATAGCATAGTTTGTGAAAACAAAGTCAGTTATTGTTTACAAAATAAATGTATGTTTTGATTTCCAGATGTGGTCTAGGAAATGTAAAGAGTGTAAATATCACTTTCAAAATCTAGTAAAGTGAAAGTAAGATGGATGTGAAAGATAAATAATTGAGTTTAAAGTCCAATATAGTTATATGATATTTCTACTTTATTAGTGGTAATGAGATATTATTAACACAAGTGAGGTTGGGTCTCTTTTCTCCTTTGGAACAGCGAGTGAAATCACCTAGCTCTTAAGGACACATATCATAAAATCCTTATTGGAATCATCAGCGTTACTGTTTCAGTAATCCTTTATTATTAATATATCAGATGGATTGGACCAATTAAAAGCCACTGGAAGGTGTATTTATGGTAGGACTTGTTACAGATAAGGTAAAGTTGAGTTGTTGTAGCAGCACTTCCATCAACCTGTTGCATTGTTTGTCCTTCATCTGTTGGAAGTGGAAGGACTTGTCCTGTAAGTCTGGCTCTCATGGACACTGTCTGGGTTTCCCAATGACCAGTTACCATCATGCTGATCATATGAGATCATCCTGGTAGCAAACTGGGAATTTTTTAGACTTTACATCTTATCAGTTTGAACATTCAGAGTCTAATCTATTTAATACAGGGTGATGGCACAAGTGTATCATATCAGTAGTTTCCAGTCCTTTAAATGAGACATTATCTCAATTCAGCTAGACATCACATGAACTTTAAACAAGTCATCTGTTGTTGCTGATTAAGCAAGGGACCTTTCATCACACACACATGCATGAAAAAAACGTTGGTGTGTAACTGTCTATTACTTATTTCCTGAACAAATATAAATCCGATCAAAGCTAACACTGCTATTTTGGTATTAGCCATGATCTTATATTGTGATTAGCAGACATCTGCTTACTGGACATATTTAAAATGATCCCATACTGAGTGACGTACTCACATTTTAACATAAAAATGTCCATGTGCTGGTTGACAATCTCTGTGTTTGTAATGAGTAACTACAGTAGGTCGCGGTGGCTAATTATAGCAAATGTTGGTATTGATTAAAGCATTCCATATCCTTGAATAATGAACATATTGGCTCTTTTTGAATGTCAAAAATGGCTAGCCTCAGTAAAGGCAAAACATTTTTCCTCTTTAAAATGTATGTGAATAGTAATGTTGATATGCTCTAATTTGCTTCAGCTGTCAAATAGACTACTGACCCATCAAATGACTGGCTTAATTTATCCTCATCCATTGTGAAAAGTGATATATTGCTTGATGTCTCCGTGGTTAATATTGTTTCTAATCATATTTGTTTCTAATCATATATTTTATTGCTTGTCTCTTCCTGTGTAGCCACTGTTGAGTGATTTATGGAACTGTTCCTGGACGGGACTTTATTAAGCAACGACATGGACACGTCAAACTTTGCCCACGTCATCTTCCAGAATGTGGGGAAGAGCTACATGCCCCACGCTGCTCTGGAGTGTCACTATACCCTGACACAGTTCATCAAACCACATCCAAAGGACTGGGTCGGCATATTCAAGGTATGTTCTCCATTTCTGTAAAGAAAACACAACATATGCATCAATATTAGTTGGGCTGTAACTATTAGTAGGGACTGTAGCAGAAGCATTGTAGTTTGTATTACTTATGTAGTAATTATTATTGGACATTAGTTATTTGAAGCTAAGACAACTTGTACAATGGAGCAGGGACATTGTGGCTTTATAAGCATGACTTAAAGTCTGTTGATGTGTGTTAGTGATCACCTGCATCGGTGCTTCAGGATTTTGATTTTGCAGGAATGATAATACTTAGACTTTATTAAAAAGGAAAAAGCTTAATTCAGTCGTGAGAAAAACCATTAGTCCTTTTTTTTTTTTTATGTGCATGGAAATGGAGCATTCTGACCCCCCCAACACACACACACACACACACACACACACTTCAGTGTCCCACATGGATCTTGTTATAGGAGCACATTAAATCCAATACAGTGGCAGTAATTTATTTTAGCCTGGTCTGTAGTGAATGGTGGATGGCTCCAGGCTCTTCTACACCAACAAGTCTTTTTATCTTCCAGAGATGAGAATGAAGGAAGCTGAGATTAAATCACACCAGAACAGAAAATGACACTAAAAGCTCTCTTTCTGTGTTGCATTCTGCCAGAATGTGCTTCTTATCTTAAGAGTCAGAAATATACTCGTATCATCCACTTATTCTTGTAGCATACTGTAAACCAGCCAAGACAAATTGTTATAATTTTGCTGAAGAGGAGAGATTTTTAATATCTTTGTAACATTGGTGAAAGCCATACATTTATTCTTTGTGTGGCAGTGTGTAATATACTTAGTGCACACTATTCATAATATGTTTGTGGTTTGTGAAATGGACGTATACAGAGCTTTCTGCCAAGCCTTAGTGAGGAATGAGGTCATGTTGGGCTACTGGAGGTGGATCAGGTATTGTCTGGGGGCTGTTTAATTCCTGGATTCAGCACTCTTTTGTAGCTGGATGCCACATCACACTGTGTTTAGCCTCCAGCCAGGCACCAACTGGCAGTATAGATCTCAACATCACTAATTTCTTGAGCCTCTAAAACACAGAGCTGAGCTGGAAAAGGCTGAGGGCGGGATCGTAAATCGTGTAAATGTTCCTGGCAGTGCTGACAGATGAGACGTTTGATGCCAAGTTCTGGCGTTTGTGTACACAGAGATAACCTGGAGACGCCGTGCATCAGCGTGAGCTCCTTAACAAACGCTTGGTTGCTATTGGCTCCCGGTCAAACAAAGCAAATCCTGTCTTAGATCGTTTGGAGTGCTTTGAAAGGATTTTACCTATTTAATATCCTATTTAATATCCTATTTAATATCCTTTCTATCTGAAGTGCATGTTCCTGATACGCCTGGTTAAGTGATGCTGTTAGTTTATAAAGGTCCAATGGTTCATAGGGATGCACCTATACTTCTAAAATTGGATTAATTATATTATATGTCATGCTAATACTGACTAAAATAGCTGGATCAAGTATTAGTAATAATGTAACTATGTTTATATTCTATATACATTATGTATAGGAATTTGAGTTTTTGTTTAAGGTTTGACCAAATTGTTTGATTTGTAATTCCTATTAGACTTTTACCAAGTTGCATGTGAATTATTTATTTTAAGAATAAATAGCAATTCAGCAAGTGTATGTTTATGTATTTATTTGTTACATTTTGTTTTACATAGTAAGGAAAGCAATCTTTAAGTCAAGCCCATAGACTGTATATATATAGCCATATGTTGCCTTACACATTAAAGAAGACCAGTCACTTGTGCACAGTGAGACATGCAGCTTATTAATGAAACACTAGTTAGTTTGGTATAAAGTATCGGCTGATACCCAAAGAACACTTATCTGTATCAGGATCAGACTGAAAACATCAGAGAGTTGTTTGAAATGTAACCTGTCAGCACAGCTGTCAGTCATTTGGTTGAAAGAATTATAAGTTTGAAGAATTATGGCTGAATTTAAAATGAATTATTCTCTCATTTTTGATTTATGCTTTTACATGTCAACCCAAAACATTTTACAAATGTTTAAATTACACACTTGTACTTGGCAAGTCAAACATAAAGTGAATATATTATTGATGATGAATAGACTGGAGACAGATTCTTGTTTGCACACGGACAAAAGCAGCTTTTGGCCCTTTTGATGTTGGAACATTTACATGGTGCGTGATGCGAGCGGCTCTGGCTTCATGCAGGAATGTTGTTGGGACAGGTTGTCACAGTGGCCTCGCACAGAGCTAGCACAGCTTTATAATTAACCTGTCTAACAGCACAACCTCTCTGTGTGATTCATGAACAACGTGTTCCTGAATTTATACAGGCTGACTGGCACTCAGACAATACGCTGCCTCCTGCAGCAACATCGCCACCGGCTTCTGTCAGCTTCCTCCAGAAGTATGACTCTGCTGGAATGCTGCTGGATGTTTAGACTAAAGGTAGCCTCTATGGTCTCAGTTAGTAACAGCTTGTATATTTGTAGGTTTTACTCTGAAGTCACCAGTCCAGTTTTTATGGTGGCTCTACGCCATCTCGGCCTCCTCTCTTATATTTATACACATTGCAGGTCAGTCTGCTGGAAGTGAAAGAGTTCCTCTCAGTTTGCAGCCTCCACCACCTCCTCTGCTCTAATGAGTGGACTGGTGAGGGCTAGCCTTCAGTAATGACACTCTCTAACTAGCTGCATGTTTTAATTGCTTCCTGTTCTTTACTGCTGGAGGCTGGAGCTGCACTCGTAACAATTGGGGGTTTTGGAGCAGCAGGGCCTTCTATCTCTGATGAACACTGGCAGTATTGTAGCTGTGGGCTGTTTGTACACAGGCGAGAAATAAACTGCCCAGATAGTGAGAAAAAAGCCTGTTTACATCAAAGCAACATCCGCTGCAACAGTATGTTAAGTTTGATCTATCTGCATCAATATTTAAAATAGAATTAGTGCAAAACTTTAAACCCAGTTCATCCATGTTGAGTAGCAGAGACCAGTATAACAGAGACCAGTGTAACAGAGACCAGTGTAATAGAGACCAGTGTAGTAGAGACCAGTGTAATAGAGACCAGTGTAGTAGAGACCAGTGTAGTAGAGACCAGTGTAATAGAGACCAGTGTAGTAGAGACCAGTGTAATAGAGACCAGTGTAGTAGAGACCAGTGTAATAGAGACCAGTGTAGTAGAGACCAGTGTAGTAGAGACCAGTGTAATAGAGACCAGTGTAGTAGAGACCAGTGTAATAGAGACCAGTGTAGTAGAGACCAGTGTAACAGAGACCAGTGTAACAGAGACCAGTGTAATAGAGACCAGTGTAACAGAGACCAGTGTAACAGAGACCAGTGTAATAGAGACCAGTGTAGTAGAGACCAGTGTAATAGAGACCAGTGTAATAGAGACCAGTGTAATAGAGACCAGTGTAGTAGAGACCAGTGTAACAGAGACCAGTGTAATAGAGACCAGTGTAATAGAGACCAGTGTAATAGAGACCAGTGTAATAGAGACCAGTGTAATAGAGGCCAGTGTAGTAGAGACCAGTGTAATAGAGACCAGTATAATAGAGACCAGTGTAATAGAGACCAGTGTAGTAGAGACCAGTGTAATAGAGACCAGTGTAACAGAGACCAGTGTAATAGAGACCAGTGTAGTAGAGACCAGTGTAACAGAGACCAGTGTAACAGAGACCAGTGTAACAGAGACCAGTGTAGTAGAGACCAGTGTAGTAGAGACCAGTGTAATAGAGACCAGTGTAGTAGAGACCAGTGTAGTAGAGACCAGTGTAGTAGAGACCAGTGTAGTAGAGACCAGTGTAGTAGAGACCAGTGTAATAGAGGCCAGTGTAGTAGAGGCCAGTGTAACAGAGACCAGTGTAACAGAGACCAGTGTAATAGAGACCAGTGTAATAGAGACCAGTGTAGTAGAGACCAGTGTAATAGAGACCAGTGTAATAGAGACCAGTGTAGTAGAGACCAGTGTAGTAGAGACCAGTGTAATAGAGACCAGTGTAACAGAGACCAGTGTAATAGAGACCAGTGTAGTAGAGACCAGTGTAACAGAGACCAGTGTAACAGAGACCAGTGTAATAGAGACCAGTGTAGTAGAGACCAGTGTAGTAGAGACCAGTGTAGTAGAGACCAGTGTAATAGAGACCAGTGTAATAGAGACCAGTGTAATAGAGACCAGTGTAATAGAGACCAGTGTAATAGAGACCAGTGTAATAGAGGCCAGTGTAGTAGAGACCAGTGTAATAGAGACCAGTGTAATAGAGACCAGTGTAATAGAGACCAGTGTAATAGAGACCAGTGTAATAGAGACCAGTGTAATAGAGACCAGTGTAACAGAGACCAGTGTAATAGAGACCAGTGTAATAGAGGCCAGTGTAGTAGAGACCAGTGTAATAGAGACCAGTATAATAGAGACCAGTGTAATAGAGACCAGTGTAGTAGAGACCAGTGTAATAGAGACCAGTGTAACAGAGACCAGTGTAGTAGAGACCAGTGTAGTAGAGACCAGTGTAATAGAGACCAGTGTAGTAGAGACCAGTGTAATAGAGACCAGTGTAGTAGAGACCAGTGTAATAGAGACCAGTGTAATAGAGACCAGTGTAATAGAGACCAGTGTAGTAGAGACCAGTGTAGTAGAGACCAGTGTAATAGAGACCAGTGTAGTAGAGACCAGTGTAATAGAGACCAGTGTAATAGAGACCAGTGTAGTAGAGACCAGTGTAATAGAGACCAGTGTAGTAGAGACCAGTGTAATAGAGACCAGTGTAATAGAGACCAGTGTAATAGAGACCAGTGTAGTAGAGACCAGTGTAGTAGAGACCAGTGTAATAGAGACCAGTGTAGTAGAGACCAGTGTAATAGAGACCAGTGTAGTAGAGACCAGTGTAGTAGAGACCAGTGTAATAGAGACCAGTGTAATAGAGACCAGTGTAATAGAGACCAGTGTAATAGAGACCAGTGTAATAGAGACCAGTGTAATAGAGACCAGCGTAACAGAGACCAGCGTAATAGAGACCAGTGTAGTAGAGACCAGTGTAGTAGAGACCAGTGTAACAGAGACCAGTGTAATAGAGACCAGTGTAGTAGAGACCAGTGTAATAGAGACCAGTGTAATAGAGGCCAGTGTAATAGAGACCAGTGTAATAGAGACCAGTGTAGTAGAGACCAGTGTAATAGAGACCAGTGTAACAGAGACCAGTGTAATAGAGACCAGTGTAATAGAGGCCAGTGTAATAGAGACCAGTGTAACAGAGACCAGTGTAATAGAGACCAGTGTAATAGAGACCAGTGTAGTAGAGACCAGTGTAATAGAGACCAGTGTAACAGAGACCAGTGTAACAGAGACCAGTGTAATAGAGACCAGTGTAATAGAGACCAGCGTAATAGTGGCCAGTGTAGTAGAGACCAGTATAATACTGGTCTGACTGGGCAGCCAGCTCCATGTGACTCTGATTTCTTCTGACAGTTTTATGGCTCGGGGCTGAAGTTATGGATGTATTTTCTGTTCTCTCCCCTCATCAGCCTTCAGTTAACAACACATAAAATACGTATAATTACATTTTGGTTTTCATTTTCATGTCACCTATGTATAAAATTTTCGCCTATTTTCCTCTTCCTGTTGAAGTGAGTTGTAGCTTGTTGGGCTTGTTCATGACCTTTATAAACAGTCTGTGTTCATGACGAGGCCTTATGAACACGGTGAGGAGTTTCAGCTGAATAACTCATCAGGATTTTATATAAATTTCACAATAAGGACTGGGGCAGTATCCAAATGATAGCAGGCGCAGTATTTGTTAAAAGCAAAATATGTGCTTGAAATTGAAATATATTGATATTAATATAATATATTGAAATATTGTGGTGCTCCAGAGATGTCCCATCTCCCATCCCATTCTACAGACAGAAAAAATAATGATGATGCAAAAATGATCATTCCCTCCAATATTGTAAATCATATTGTAATATAAACCAAAATATCTGCAGTTATATTTTGTTTTGAAGTCATCCAGACCTATTTCAGTTTTTTACAGAAATGATCACTTTCCTCACAGTGGGCCTGGTCTTCCACTATCATCCAAACATGGATTGAAAACCTCATGATTACTGTAATAAAGCAGTTTGAGATATTTTGGAAGTGGCACTGTGTGGATTCTAGGAAGTCTCCTTGTTAATCCTCCATTGTTATTATCTCACCCTGATGTGGTGAGAGCGTCTGGTTGAATGGATTCCCCACAATGTCTCACAGGTCGGCTGGAGCACAGCGAGGGACTATTACACATTCTTGTGGTCGCCTCTCCCTGAGAACTATGTGGAAGGCACCGCAGTCCACCGAACGGTGGTCTTTCAGGGTAAGATCATACACAGCTTTATATAACTTTGACACCTTTAATAACCGCATATCAGAGGATTGTTAAGACTTTAATTCTGACTCAGTGGTAGAGCTAAATGAGACACATCTCTGTCCTGCTGCTAGACATTTCTGTTTGTGTTTTCTTATTTTTATACTACTTTTTATAAAGTAATGGTCAGTGGAGAGAATAAAATGTCTTATTTGCTTTTTAGATTCAAACAACTTCACAGATGCACAACATAGTGAATGTTCAACATAACTGAAGCAATAAACTACAACAGTTACACACGTATTATAACTATAATATATTGTATTATAACTGCACTTTGCAGGGTTCATACAAAGTCTTTGAAGTTTGGAAAATGCTTCATTTTAACCCTAATGACCTCAGGTTTTTGGAAGATGCTTGAATTTGAAAATGTTCCAACATAATCTTGCATTTCATTTACTAAATCAATTATTAAACCCAAACTCCTGTAATATTTAAAATGAAATGACCCTAAATGAGAAAGTAAAGAACTGAATCTGTTGCCATGTGCACTAAACTGTTAATGTGGGTATTAACCAGAGTAGTCTGATCATTTTGATCATCTGATCCTTTTCGGTGTTTGAACAGATATGTCCTCTGTTGATCCCTTAAATCAGCAATAAATCATTAGGATCACAACATACAGTCAAAGTCAATAAGAGCAGCTGGTTAAATTAACTCACATTTATTGCTGTGGAAATAAATTAAATCTGCCAACTTTATTTTTTGCAGTTGCACTTGTATTAACAATTTAGATGTGAAGATAAAAAAGGATTTGAGAGTCATCTTGAAAGTAATTGAAAAGTTCTTGAATTTTCCTCCGTATGAAGCCTGACTCTGTTCTGACTCTGTTCTGACTACTGAGTGTTTTAGGGTTGTGGAGGAATATCTCCACATATATAATATATAATAATCTATAATATTTGCTTCTCTCCTGAGTGTTTCTGGCTCTGTGTGTCTCCTCTCCAGGATATTATGTTCCCAACGACGACGCTGAGTTCTACCAGTTCTGTTATGTGACCCATAAAGGGGAGATCAGGGGCGCCAGCACGCCGTTCCAGTTTCGTGCCAACAGCCCGTCAGAGGACGAGCTGCTGACGGTGGAAGATGAGTGCAACTCTGACATCCTGGTGGTGACCACCAAGGCCGGCTTCCTGGAGGTAGAATATATATATATATATATATATATATAATATATAATATGAGCTCTGCTCCTCAATACATCACCAGGCTGCTGTCACATCCAGCAGAGCTACATTAATCTCTGACTCCATATTAGTTTGACAAGGACGTCATGTACAGTTTTATATACTATTTCAACACGGTGCTTCACTTTTTTAGTGAAGTGAATTATTACGAAAATGATATCCGAACATCTTGAACAATTTATGTTTCTGTGCAGCAAAAGATGGAAGAAGCTCTGAGAGAAAAGGAGGAGCTGGTGAAGAACATGACGCTGCTGCAGCAGGAGAAGGAGCAGCTGGAAGCTACCAAGGAGAGTCTGCAGAAGGAGTGTGAGCAGGAGAAGGAGGCCTGCGCCCAGCTGAGGAGAGAGAGCCAAGTAAGACCTGAACACTGACTCGGTTCTGGAGCCAGAGAGGCGTTCAGCAGGGTTAGGGTTAGAGAGAGTGATTATCAGTGGAAAGCCTTGTTCCCTTTCTGTTCTAATGCAGTTGGTGATTTAACAGCACATGTTGCTAAATGGGCTCAATAATCTGATTGATATTCTTTCCTAGTTCATGTAGTTATTCCAGTTCTACATTAGTCCCAACAGTCTCTAGCGCCCCCTAGTGAAAGACTGGAAACATGCAGAGCTGACTCGTGATCCACTAAAAGTATAAATCACTCTCTGACGGATATGAATGTCCATATTATCAAAGTTGTAATTCAGTATTTTATAGCGTAACATTAAGTCTTAAAAGCAGTGTCAGTAATAATTCATAATGCTGTCCTCTGCCATAAATCTGCTGCTTTTAAAACGACTTTCAGATGAAAACGTGATTACAGATTTTGTGGCTGTTAATTTTATGACTATACTTTTATATGATTTTTTATATGGTGTGAATATAAAGATCCCAAAATTCTTCCTATAAACAAACTGTAAAAAAAATAATAATAATTTCCTTTTGCTTTTTTAAAGTCATCTTTCAAGTTTGAAAACTGCTTCGAGTCATTATGCTCTTTGACTCAGACTGTCAGAGACAATAAACTTTTTATGCTTTTTCTCGGCGAGCATTCAGTCAAAGTCAGATGGAAAGTAATATAACAGAAAGATGGTATTATTTTTTATTATTTTTTTGGTGTCAGATTTGAACCAATCTAGATTTATGTTGTCTATGTTGTGAATTATTTATTTTATGATTAAGAATCGATAATGCAATCAATAATTTATGCACATTACCAAACTGAAGAATTCTTCTTTCTTACTTGTTTTGTTGTTTCTGGATTCCACTTATTTCCAACATTTAATTGAATGTCTCCCAGGAGGTCCAGAGCTCTTCCCAGGCCCTGCAGGAGGAGAAAGAGGAGGTGAAGCGGAGGCTGGAGGAGGCCACAGCCAGAGTCCTCCAGCTGGAGGAGGATCTGATCGGAGTCACCCAGAAGGGCCTGCAGAAGGAAACCGAGCTGGACAGGTGAGGCCACTTACCTGTCAGTGCTGTGTAAAAACCATGGACCAATAATCTTTATTACTAAATTATTTAAACACTGAATTCAGATGCTGTGATACAATTTGTGACTAACATTTTTAAAATGTGTTCTTTAGTCTGAAGGATCGAGTGAAGAAACTCACAGCAGAGAAAGAAGCGCTGGAGTCTCATCTGAAGAATGAGAAGGATGAGAAGGAGCTCTACAAGGTAATGGACTCATAGTGGATTAATGTTATTAATTCATTAATTTAAATAAAGGTTCAGGTGGTTCAGGCAGCAAGGTACTTTAATGCCACATGATAATTATGTGAATGGGATTGGTTATACAATCTGTACAATTAACCATATTTTTAGTATATTAGCTTGTATATTTTTGCTTTATTATATATTTGCTTATTTTTTGTTATGCGACTAGACTTGGAGGTCCAGTTCATCGACTTTTCCCTTTTCCGTTTCTCACTTTTACTGCTGAGATTCTTCTGAAGGCTCTAAACAGGGCGAGCCTTCTTCTGTCTGGTGTTTCTGAGCTTTGTTGTGGTCGGCGCTGCAGGAACTGGGAGCGCCACAAACTGTAGTGTCGCCACGGAAATGGAGCCAAAAAGCCATACCTAATATAACTTCAGCATCACACTGGGGCTGTTGCACAAGGAAAAAACTTTATGAGCCTATCTCAATCTCTGTTTTGTAATTGAGGTCATGCAACATTTATTTTAAAAGTCATATGCTCTTTGGTACATGATCGTGCTGCATAAATGAGGCAAACGCCAAGAACTTGATGTTTTATAACTTGATGTGTTTTATAACTTCTTCTGTAACCAGATTCACCTGAAGAACCGGGAGCTGGAGAACACTAAGCTGAGTGCAGAGCTGCAGATGCTGAAGTCTGTGGACGTGAACAAGGAGAACACCATCGCCCAGTTCAAGGAGGAGGTGGGCCGCCTGCAGGCCTGCCTCACCGAGAAGGAGAAGCAGTACAGGGAGATCCTGGCCAAAGTCCCCTCCTTGGTACAAACCATCTCATTATGTCATCATCATAATAATCATGACATAAGAAGTCATTAAAAAATAATAACTTTGATTAGTCATAACATTACTAGGAGAAAAAAACACTTTTACAGTGATTCCGGAAATGAAAATCCTTGACTGAAGGAGTTTGTTTCTGCAGGGAGACATGAAGGCCCTGAAGGAGCAGCTGAGGCAGAAGGAGGAGCAGCTCCAGGCCAAACAGCAGCAGGCCTCCCTGTTAGCTGCTGAGCTCCGAGACGCCTCCAGCACCCGGGACCGCACCATGTCCGAACTCTACCACAAGAAGCTGGAGGCCGACGGCCTGCGCCAGGCCAAGGAGGAGGCGCAGGCCCAGTGCCTCCTGCTGGAGCGGCTGGTGGAGCAGATGAACGCTCAGGCGGAGCAGGAAGCTGTGAGGATGGTTAACTAGCTTTATATGGAACATTACATTTATTACATTAAACTAGCTTTATATGTTACATTACATTTATTACATTAAACTAGCTTTATATGTTACATTACATTTATTACATTAAACTAGCTTTATATGGAACATTACATTTATTATATTTATTATAAGACATTAGTTTCATATAGTGGCAGACAGGTTGGAGGGGGATTTCTACTATTATTTATACTAAAGTAGCAATGAGGAAATTAAATTATATGTTTATGTTCTATTCTAAAATGTATATTAAAAAATAAATACATTTTCATAACTTTGATAATAGTGATGTTTGTTGGTAATTCACCACAGAACAGTTGTATGGAGTATAAATCATAATAGTATTGTTATTATTAAAAGGCTTATTGTCTATGGTTCCATTCCCCCAGTGGACTTTTTAACTAGTTTTGTTGAAGCTTTGGGCATTGTTTACTTGTTTACTATAATCTGCTCTGCTACAGCCTTCCCAACCTTTTCTACTCAGATGCAGTACTTTTTAGTGCTAAACATAACATGACATTGTGTTGTCAGTGTGTCTGACGTGTTCTGCTGTAATGTTTTTATCATCTTCAGGCCAAAGCAGCAGAAGAAGCTGCAGCAGATCCGGCTGTTGTAGCAGATCTGCAGCGAGAGGTGGAGGACCTGAAGCTGCGGCTGCACATGGCTGCAGAACACTACAAGGAGAAATACAAAGAATGTCAGCGGCTGCAGAAACACGTGCTGAGGTTCTCCGACCAGCAGGGGGTAGGCTGCTGACTACTGTATGCATGAAAGAATATTATATAAAAATAGATAAATATAATATATAAAGAATTACATTTCTTTAATACGACACCTGTCTGTCACATCCCACTAAATACCTAATACTAATACTAATACTAATACTAATAATAATACTAATACAGGGAGAAGAGTCTTTGAACACTCCTCAGTCTGTTGCTCATTTCTTTACTTATTTCAGTGCTCGTATGACACATTAATAATAATAAAATATTGCAGATTCATTTTACAACAATAGAGAAAATAAAATGTGCACATGTTAAAAACAGAACAAATCCTCTACGTACTGTCTTCATTATTTTGTCTGCTGGTCCTGTGTGTATCCAGCTCACGTCTGAGCCAATCTACTGTTTATTTCAGTAGCATTTAGCTAATTTCCCTCCATTATGTGTTCCTGTCTAGGATCTAAAGAGGAGCTCAGCACCAGAGGCCTCAACGATCCCTCCATCAGTGAGTCCAGACACGTCAGTGCCAGGTACGCTAGCTCTCACTGAGCCAAAGTCTAAGTCATGGAATGAATAATTGCAGTTAAACCTGCAGTAACGCTTCGCCCTCATTGTCTTCACAGGGAGTCCAGGCTCTGCTGATCCCATGCTGGAAGCCATCATCCAGGAGAAGCTGAAAGGAATCAGCAGAGAAGCTTCGGACAGGAACGACAAGTACAGGAAATGCAAACAGATGCTGGTGGTGAGAAACATCATTTACATTCTGTTATTGGTCCCTAAAGTAAATGTTCAAAGACTCAGAGCTATTCTCTACAGCATGGCCACTGCTAGATAGAATACGCTGGTTAATGTCTGACTGTCCTCAGGAGGAGAAGGAGCGGAGCTGCATGTTTGCTGATGAGCTGGCCAAGATGGAGGTGAAGTTTAAGGAACAGCTGAAGATGAATGAGAACATGAAACTGCAGCTGGCAGCAGAAGAAGATCGTTACAAGGTCAGTTCAGACTCTCAGGACAGTGATCAGATCACCTCCGTCTCTGGACACTCGGAGCGTTTCAGCGCTGGTGGAGCTGGAGGAGCTGGTGGAGCTGGTGGAGCTGGAGGAGCTGGTGGAGCTGGTGGAGCTGGAGGAGCTGGTGGAGCTGGTGGAGCTGGTGGAGCTCAGAGAGGCTTTGATGCTATCTGTCTTTGAACAGAGCCACTCTGACTGTTGTTTATGAGCAGCCTATCTGTGAGACGGAGGTTTATGGCTGTTTATGTCTCGGCTCGGCTCCCAGGACTCTTCTCTTCTCTTCTCTTCTCTTCTCTTCTCTTCTCTTCTCTTCTCTTCTCTTCTCTTCTCTTCTCTTCTCTTCTCTTCTCTTCTCTATATTTGTTTAGTGTCTCAGAGGAATTCAACAGGTAGTTCTGCTTTGAGCCGTATTGAGCATTAATCCGTCCTGCAGAGGGAAACCTTTTATGTCTGGGATCAATTAGTGTCACTGAGGGCTGAGAGTGTTTCAGTGATGCAGCTTTCAATCAGACTTGAAAGGATTAAGTGTAAATGTCTTCTGATCCTCCTGTTTGTGTGTTTCCCTCAGAGCCAGGTGGCTGAGAAGGGCCGCGAGGTGAAGGAGCTGAAGGACACACTAGCACTTGTTGTGAAGGAGAAGGAAAAAGTGGAGGGGGTTAGTGACAGCTTTCATTTTCTCTTTTATAGACTTCTTCCACTCTAAAAATTCCTTGAAAAGTGCCATTCCCTTGCCATTTTCCCTCTCTCAATCTGGTCTGTCTTTAATATGCCTCTAATTGCAGAAGCAAAGTAAATGAGTTCTTATTTTCCATTCCATTACTTTGGACCACAGCGAGGTCCTCGCTGACCTAAAATACTGCTGGGAGGTAATGCAGTTACAGCTAAGAGGAGCAGAATGACCCAATTTGAGGTTTAGACTGTAAATTAAATTGGCGTCTGCAACTAACATCAATAAAACTCAGAGTCCCAATCTCTTTGAAAATGAGAAGAGTTTCTGTTTTAATGAAGGCACTAATTAAACTGTTTGTGTGAGGGAGAGAGACTCATAAGCAGTGATGTATTACTGGTCTGACACACTTACAGAGAGCTGAAGCTAGATAGTTCTCAGAAAACATTCTAGTTTTGACATTCAGCTTTGTTGTTGTTGTTGTTGTAATTCTGCTGTTTGTTGAGCAGGAGCTCCAGAAGAGCGGCAGGAAGGGAGAGCAGGGTTCCAGTGAGAAAACCAGTCTGGAGAGCGTCCAGACCAGTGTGCCTTTATTCCTGCAGTACCCCGTCCCCTACGCCCAGGACGCCCCCACCCCCTTGCTGGTCTCCCAGAGTCCCAGCAAGCTGCATTATGGGAACCCGTACACCATCTCAGACTCTAAAGGTTGCTTTCTTTCTCACATAGCAACACTCTGCAGAAACAACTGACTGGTGGTGACAGTATTAATGTCTATGTGAATTCTGTCTCTGCAGATGATGATGAAGATGAAGAGTTCTCTGATGAGCAGCTGCTGAGGCTGCCCCCCGTGGGCCCCCCCTCCTGGGACAGCAACGTGGTGTGTATCCAACCCACGCGCAGCCGGCCGGAAGGCAACGAGGAGTCGGAGGAGAAGCAGAACAACAACAATGTAAGAAGTCTGTCGCTCTGTTCTCTTCCTCATGCTGCTAGATACTGGTCCTTCACTTCTCTTTACCTGTTTTAACATTAAGGGACATTATGTTTAAAGATACTGTCTGTCTAAAGATACCTGTATTCACCCTGAGACCAACTGAACCTTTAAATATTCATAAATGTTCCCATCATGTCTCCTCAGGGTAACACCAACGAACCGCCTGCAGCCACTGAGACTCACAGCCCGTTTGTGACTGACGGACAGACGGCGTTCTGCTTTGATCCCAGGTAACACACACACACACACACACACCAACACACCAACACACACACCAACACACACACACACACAACACGCCAACACACACACACCCTCACACCAACACACACACCAACACACACACCAACACACCAACACACACCCTCACACACACCAACAGTCAGAAACACCATCCAGTCTGCTGCAGCCTTCATATCTGAACCTGTTATTGTAACATGTGAAAGTGTTTGTTCTGCTGCAGAGAGCCTCCTGTTGTTGGTTTCAGTCCAGCAGCAGACCACCCACCTCGCATCAGACACATGCTCTCTATTAGCCTAGCTCCTTTATTAGCCTAGCTCCTTTATTAGCCTAGCTGCTACGCCCACAGCATCACCTGACTGCTTATTAAGCTTTCTCTTTCTTCTTCTTCTTCTACTTCTTCTTCTTTTTCTTGTTGTTGTTGTTGTTCTTCTTCTTCTTCCCTCTTCTTCTTCTTCTTCTTCTTCTTCTTCTCCTTCTTCTTCTTCTTCTTCTTCTTCTTCTTCTTCTTCTTCTTCTTCTTCTTCTTCTTCTTCTTCTTCTTCTTCTTCTTCTTCTTCTTCTTCTCCTCCTCCTCCTCAGCATGGACATGAAGCGGTGTCCCCTGTGTGAGGTGATCTTCCCTCCCAACTACGACCAGAGTAAGTTTGAGGAGCACGTGGAGAGCCACTGGAAGATCTGCCCCATGTGCAGCGAGCAGTTCCCGCTGGACTGCGACCAGAAGGTGTTTGAGAATCACGTGCTGACTCACTTCGACGGCCACCCGCTCAACTTCGACTGAAAAAAACCAGAAAATCAGCACATCCAGTCTGCCTACTTCCTGTCGCCACTGAAATAAATCACTCTGCACTCTTTTCTGCATGTAATGTGTGAAGATCTCTCTTTAGGACTTTACTGACTTTCGCTTTGTTACTTCAACTTAGAGACAAACTTTGAAGTGATGTGACATTTTAAAAGACATTCTGATTCAGTGTGTAAGGCAGGGCTACTGAAGCTACGTTTTATAGGTGAGACTTCCCTTGATTTGGATTTGAGGAATAATTTAGCGGGATAAGACTGTTGTACGTATATTTACTGACTTTAATTGACTCAGATGTGTCAGACTACAGGATGTAACGAATCAGGGAAAGAGATAAGTGTTTACCAAACTTACATTTAAAACATCCAACCAAATGGTTCCCCAAACATCACTGTACAAGTCATTCATTCTTTATAGGAGCAGCCTTGGTGCACTATATGCAGTCAGGGAGAACACCATGATAATACAGTATATCATCAGATCATCTATTTTAGAATAATTAAAGCCAATGATATCGTGGAAGCCTTGATACTTTGTGTATGATATAGATTTGTTTTATGTTAGGTTTCCTTTGTTTTGGTTTTATAGATATTTAATTGGATTTTTGTGTCTGAATCCTTAAGAAACATCATATTATCAGCTAATCAGTGCATGCTGAGCTTATGTTAAATTTCCTTCTTTTGTTCTTCTCTTTTACAGTAATAAGTTATTTCATTCATCCAAATGTTTCATTTGTTAAGTGCGTTTCATGTATCTAATACAAACTAATAAAGTCTGTTTGAATCTGAATCATGTCAGCGTGCAGTCAATAACAGGAGCCTTTAATGAACATCAGAGGAATTTTATTCTAAATGTAACAAAAGTTTACATGAAGCAGCTTTTTTTTGAAGAAATACAGTACATCACCATGAGTTTCTCTGGTGTTGCCTTTTTCATACACATTATACTATTGTTGGTTGTTTTTAACTCCAGAAACATATGAAAATATAATTTAATGCACTTGACACATAACAATACATTCACTGTACACTATATCAAAGTTTCCCTCCACGATGGCAGTAAATACTGTCACGATTCTCAGCCGGATCCTAGTTCCTTAACGCTTACATCAGCTATAGTACATGGTGGATTATGAGACAAACATCTCTCCTACAGGAGAAACAGGCAAACTTTAAAGTTGCTTGTTGGTTCAAGTCTCTTTGAGTGACACTTCCTAGGCTCAGGCCCTTGGCCTGGGCCTGGGGGCCCTAAGGGGCCCTAAGGGCCCTGGTCCTGAGCCTTGGGGGCCCTAAGGGGCCCTAAGGGCCCTGGTCCTGAGCCTAGGGGGCCCCTTCAGTAATCCATCCATGTTCATGCAGTGAAGATGTTCCCCTCATGGCTCAAAGTTGATAAATCCTGCAGCATTTAATGATCGGCGGTTTATTATTTCAGGTATTAAATGCTAATCTACGAACCCTCCACTCACATATTTTATGGCACAAAGTAGGAGCTGCATGTGTTTCTCACAGCCGAACAGAAATGTGCTGAATACACGGCTAACATCTTCCTTCTGTCATGACAAACAACCACATGGTTTCATTAGAGCGGGAGACAGTCTGTCTAAATAAAGCCGTACAAAGATCCGTACTGATTGGAATGGTTTACAATTCAAGGCAACTACTGTACATACAGAAATCTCACAATACTGGAACACTGGAGGTTTGGTACATCCTCCTGGAGTCATGTCGATCTAGCAAACATCTGCTTGAAGGCCTTTCGCCTCGTTTTGGTAGCTACTGTACATACACCACAAACGAGATGTTGGCAAAAAATGCTAATTTGTTGGCAACTTGTTACAAAAAAGTGCTTCAATACCTCACTGTAAAACAGCAAGGAAACTGCTCTCGTCTTCAGGAAAGTGAGCGGATCATTAGGCAGCAGTGACTCCTGATCCATGACCAGCATCACTACCAGGACGCTGAAATGCTTGCTAACGTCACCTGAGATCATCCTTTGGTGCTCACACACAAGTGTTAGCAGTAAAACAGATGAAAAAAGGTTTGGAATACTTATGATATGAACGTAAAAGTAGAAGTCAAACTACTGATTATCAACATTAAATCTGTCAGAGAATAAAACACATTCTGATTGTTTTCCTCTGTCACATCTGAGTTTGAAATGAGACAGATACGAGACAACGGAGCCAAAAACATCCCAGTCTTTCCTCAGCTTCTACAGCAGGACGTCCTGCTGTGCATGCACGGCGACTCGTGACTCGGTGAGGCCGTCTCTAGTCTACAACCAGCCCTCGTCACCAACGAGCACCATATGTTGAAAATAAAAGTCAAATAGATAAATGATAGCTTAAATGTGCAAAATACAAAACTGTGAACTACATAAAGATTCAACATTCAGAATAAAAGTTAAGGATGAATAATAACACATTTATATCATGCAATCAAAAATAGTGTCATACCAAAGTGGCTAAAAGAGAGATAGAAAGAGGGGGGAGGGAGAGCGGGGGGAGGAACAGCCACTGCTGGTGATGGAGGAGTTCAGATGGTGGAGAGCTCTTCTCTCTCCGTCTCTACTGCTGCATCTTGCGGAGGATGTCGGTGGAGATGGGCGGGTGGAAGTTGATGGTGTGGTGGCGGAGACCCTGAGACGTTTTGTAGCTCTTCCCACACCGGCACTTGAAGGGTTTACGCACCCGGATCTGGGTTCGGTGGCCGTTCTTGGCGTGATACTTGATCCCGTTGACATTCTGAAATAAAGCACAAACTCTTACTTTACACATAATTACACTTACCATGTACAACTTCCAGCAGCTATATTAAAAGGGTCGGCTGTTGACAGCCGCTATAGAAATGAGGAATAAAATGAGTTCTAGTCTTGTTCTGCTCCTAAACAGATGCCTGAAGCTAATAACCCTGTCACTCACGTCAGCAATGCAATTTTCTCAAGCTGCACATCATTTATCCTAACCGCACATGCCAGATGTGAACGGAAAATCCTGTAAAACTCCACATCACTGAAGTGGACTAGATGTATGCATCTATGCTGATTAATGCTCAGCTAACAACTCGTTTTCCATCAACAGCAGCAAACAGAGTGACATATTTCACATAATGCAGGTAATAAAAGATAACTTCTGTCCCTCCCTTAGCAAAGTGAATATATTTTATATGTGTGATGAGTGAGTATTGAGAGAAGAGATGAACCTTGTATCTCTTCTTGCAGCCCGGCACGGGGCAAGCGAAAGGCTTCTCGTCTCCTCCGTTCATGCACATGGAGCTGAGGATGGACTCGGAGCTGATGGCGCTCTCCGTGGTCCACGACTCGTCGCTGTCAGACTCCTCAAAGTCCACCTCCTCCTCATCACACTCACTACCTGTGGGAGGAGGACAAACAGTCAGTGAGTGGATGTATCACCTCCAGACATGCTGATACTAACTGTTCCCTGTGAGTTATGAACCTTCATGACTAATCTGAGACTCTCGGAGCCGTTCTCAACATGCTCTGGCTGTTGTTCCCGTAATCTCTGCTTCATGTCTGACGCTGCCCAAAACTCTAATATGCCAACTGTGAGAAAGAATGTTTGCATTTTATTGAGGTCTCGGGGTCTTAACATTGTTTAATCAATGAATTAAAGATGTTATGTCTGCAGGCGAGTGAGAAAGCCACAAGATCGACAAACAAGACAGAGAATGCAAAGACTGCATATTTACACAACAAGTTCATGAGTACATGGGAAAGATTCTCCTTTTTCTGTTCTGTTATGTAGTGGAATAGACTAATGAGCTGGCTATGAAGGCTTCCTCCTGTTCTCTGGAGCTTCACTGTTTAGCTTAATAAAGGGGACATATTATTCACTGTGTAGCTTAATAAAGGGGACATATTATTCACTGTGTAGCTTATTAAAGGGGACATATTATTCACTGTGTAGCTTATTAAAGGGGACATATGAAGTCCCATCCCAGTGAAGGCCAGTCTGCTCTGATCTGACTACTTTCACAGTTTTTGTGTAGCACCTAGTAAGACATGGAGACTTTACAATATGGGACCTTAAGTATGAAATATGAAAAATATGTCTTCTATGCTCCTCTGTTGATGTCTTTCCTTACAGGATAGTTTATTTATATTTTATAGAACCAAACTTGAGTCATAGCTGCTGAGTTCATCAACCAAGAAATGGAAAACATGAAGACGTGACCAACAATTAAACAATGAAGTATTTTCTACAAGCAACATAAAATCTAATCATTCAAATTCTAATCGACCATTGAGGCCATTACAACAAACAACAGTGAATCTCATATAATTTAATGTGAATTTTAAGTGAATAAATGGTGAAAATATTCAGCTGTTCCATCTGCTTTTCTGTTCACCTCCCACAGTCAGCAGACATCTGTTTTGTCTCGTATCATTTTTTAAAGTAAAAAGACAAGGGACCACCTTTTAATCCCTTCAGAGGACTTTTACTGTAAGACTCACTGGCCTGTTTCATAATGTAGGTATGTGAGAGTACAGATTCAGATCTACTTCAGCACAGCTCTCCTTTTACTGCATCTCAAACTATATTCTGGAAGAACTTTCTAGACCAGGGAGCAGAGGAGGTCAACTATTATTAACAGGGCAGATTATCATTTATTTAGATTATTATACTTTCGGTTGTTTTGTGCTATACATGTCATGTTTATTTAATCTATGAGGGAGGCTGCTGAGTTGTATTTTTATTGTTTCTCACTTAGTAATTGGTATTACTGGGCAATGGTCAAAGTACTGATCGTGTATAAAGATAAATAAAATGTACAGTAAGTAAGTATGGACATGCAGTTTATTTTCATTTATTTATTTACTTGTTTTTCTCTTCTTTCTCTTCACTGAGTATAAATGGAAAAATGAATCAGGACTGTTAACACTGTATTATGGACATCTAACTGTGAGGGATGTAAACTGAGGTGAGAGTGTTAGATGTATCTAACTGTATCTAACTGAGTGTTAGATGTATCTAACTGTATCTAACTGTGTGTTAGATGTATGTAACTGTATCTAACTGAGTGTTAGATGTACCTAACTGTATCTAACTGAGTGTTAGATGTATCTAACTGTATCTAACTGTGTGTTAGATGTATCTAACTGTATCTAACTGTGTGTTAGATGTATCTAACTGTATCTAACTGAGTGTTAGATGTATCTAACTGTATCTAACTGTGTGTTAGATGTATCTAACTGTGTGTTAGATGTATCTAACTGTATCTAACTGAGTGTTAGATGTATCTAACTGTATCTAACTGTGTGTTAGATGTATCTAACTGTATCTAACTGAGTGTTAGATGTATCTAACTGTGTGTTAGATGTATCTAACTGTATCTAACTGTATCTAACTGAGTGTTAGATGTATCTAACTGTATCTAACTGTATCTAACTGAGTGTTAGATGTATCTAACTGTGTGTTAGATGTATCTAACTGTATCTAACTGTATCTAACTGAGTGTTAGATGTATCTAACTGTATCTAACTGAGTGTTAGATGTATCTAACTGTATCTAACTGTGTATTAGATGTATCTAACTGTATCTAACTGAGTGTTAGATGTATCTAACTGTATCTAACTGAGTGTTAGATGTATCTAACTGTATCTAACTGTGTGTTAGATGTATCTAACTGTATCTAACTGAGTGTTAGATGTATCTAACTGTATCTAACTGTGTGTTAGATGTATCTAACTGTATCTAACTGAGTGTTAGATGTATCGAACTGTATCTAACTGAGTGTTAGATGTATCTAACTGTATCTAACTGTGTGTTAGATGTATGTAACTGTATCTAACTGAGTGTTAGATATACCTAACTGTATCTAACTGAGTGTTAGATGTATCTAACTGTATCTAACTGTGTGTTAGATGTATCTAACTGTGTGTTAGATGTATCTAACTATATCTAACTGTGTGTTAGATGTATCTAACTGTATCTAACTGAGTGTTAGATGTATCTAACTGTGTCTAACTGAGTGTTAGATGTATCTAACTGTATCTAACTGAGTGTTAGATGTATCTAACTGTGTGTTAGATGTATCTAACTGTATCTAACTGTGTGTTAGATGTATCTAACTGTATCTAACTGAGTGTTAGATGTATCTAACTGTATCTAACTGTGTGTTAGATGTATCTAACTGTATCTAACTGTGTGTTAGATGTATCTAACTGTATCTAACTGTGTGTTAGATGTATCTAACTGTATCTAACTGTGTGTTAGATGTATCTAACTGTGTGTTAGATGTATCTAACTGTATCTAACTGTGTGTTAGATGTATCTAACTGTTTCTAACTGTGTGTTAGATGTATCTAACTGTGTGTTAGATGTATCTAACTATATCTAACTGTGTGTTAGATGTATCTAACTATATCTAACTGTATCTAACTGTGTGTTAGATGTATCTAACTGTATCTAACTGAGTGTTAGATGTATCTAACTGTATCTAACTGTGTGTTAGATGTATCTAATTGTATCTAACTGTGTGTTAGATGTATCTAACTGTATCTAACTGAGTGTTAGATGTATCTAACTGTATCTAACTGTGTGTTAGATGTATCTAATTGTATCTAACTGAGTGTTAGATGTATCTAACTGTGTGTTAGATGTATCTAACTGTATCTAACTGTGTGTTAGATGTATCTAACTGTATCTAACTGTGTGTTAGATGTATCTAACTATATCTAACTGTGTGTTAGATGTATCTAATTGTGTCTAACTGAGTGTTAGATGTATCTAACTGTATCTAACTGTGTGTTAGATGTATCTAACTGTATCTAACTGTGTGTTAGATGTATCTAACTGTATCTAACTGTGTGTTAGATGTATCTAACTGTATCTAACTGAGTGTTAGATGTATCTAACTGTATCTAACTGTGTGTTAGATGTATCTAACTGTATCTAACTGTGTGTTAGATGTATCTAACTGTATCTAACTGTGTGTTAGATGTATCTAACTGTGTGTTAGATGTATCTAACTGTATCTAACTGTGTGTTAGATGTATCTAACTGTTTCTAACTGTGTGTTAGATGTATCTAACTGTGTGTTAGATGTATCTAACTATATCTAACTGTGTGTTAGATGTATCTAACTATATCTAACTGTATCTAACTGTGTGTTAGATGTATCTAACTGTATCTAACTGAGTGTTAGATGTATCTAACTGTATCTAACTGTGTGTTAGATGTATCTAATTGTATCTAACTGTGTGTTAGATGTATCTAACTGTATCTAACTGTGTGTTAGATGTATCTAACTGTATCTAACTGTGTGTTAGGTGTATCTAACTGTATCTAACTGTGTGTTAGATGTATCTAACTGTATCTAACTGTGTGTTAGATGTATCTAACTGTATCTAACTGTGTGTTAGATGTATCTAACTGTATCTAACTGTGTGTTAGATGTATCTAACTGTATCTAACTGTGTGTTAGATGTATCTAACTGTATCTAACTGTATCTAACTGAGTGTTAGATGTATCTAACTGTATCTAACTGAGTGTTAGATGTATCTAACTGTATCTAACTGTATCTAACTGTGTGTTAGATGTATCTAACTGTATCTAACTGTATCTAACTGAGTGTTAGATGTATCTAACTGTATCTAACTGAGTGTTAGATGTATCTAACTGTATCTAACTGACTGTTAGATGTATCTAACTGTATCTAACTGTGTGTTAGATGTATCTAACTGTATCTAACTGTGTGTTAGATGTATCTAACTGTATCTAACTGTATCTAACTGTGTGTTAGGTGTATCTAACTGTATCTAACTGTGTGTTAGATGTATCTAACTGTATCTAACTGTGTGTTAGATGTATCTAACTGTATCTAACTGTATCTAACTGTGTGTTAGATGTATCTAACTGTATCTAACTGTATCTAACTGAGTGTTAGATGTATCTAACTGTATCTAACTGAGTGTTAGATGTATCTAACTGTATCTAACTGAGTGTTAGATGTATCTAACTGTATCTAACTGTGTGTTAGATGTATCTAACTGAGTGTTAGATGTATCTAACTGTATCTAACTGTGTGTTAGATGTATCTAACTGTATCTAACTGAGTGTTAGATGTATCTAACTGTATCTAACTGTGTGTTAGATGTATCTAACTGTATCTAACTGAGTGTTAGATGTATCTAACTGTATCTAACTGTGTGTTAGATGTACCTAACTGTGTGTTAGATGTATCTAACTGTACCTAACTGTGTGTTAGATGTATCTAACTGTGTGTTAGATGTATCTAACTGTATCTAACTGTGTGTTAGGTGTATCTAACTGTATATAACTGTGTGTTAGATGTATCTAACTGTATCTAACTGAGTGTTAGATGTATCTAACTGTATCTAACTGAGTGTTAGATGTATCTAACTGTATCTAACTGAGTGTTAGGTGTATCTAACTGTATCTAACTGAGTGTTAGGTGTATCTAACTGTATCTAACTGTATCTAACTGTGTGTTAGATGTATCTAACTGTATCTAACTGAGTGTTAGATGTATCTAACTGTATCTAACTGAGTGTTAGGTGTATCTAACTGTATCTAACTGTATCTAACTGTATATAACTGTGTGTTAGATGTATCTAACTGTATCTAACTGAGTGTTAGATGTATCTAACTGTATCTAACTGAGTGTTAGGTGTATCTAACTGTATCTAACTGAGTGTTAGGTGTATCTAACTGTATCTAACTGTATCTAACTGTATCTAACTGTGTGTTAGATGTATCTAACTGTATCTAACTGAGTGTTAGGTGTATCTAACTGTATCTAACTGAGTGTTAGGTGTATCTAACTGTATCTAACTGTATCTAACTGAGTGTTAGATGTATCTAACTGTATCTAACTGAGTGTTAGATGTATCTAACTGTATCTAACTGAGTGTTAGGTGTATCTAACTGTATCTAACTGTATCTAACTGTATCTAACTGAGTGTTAGATGTATCTAACTGTATCTAACTGAGTGTTAGATGTATCTAACTGTATCTAACTGTGTGTTAGATGTATCTAACTGTATCTAACTGTGTGTTAGATGTATCTAAGTGTATCTAACTGTGTGTTAGATGTATCTAACTGTATCTAACTGTGTGTTAGATGTATCTAACTGTATCTAACTGAGTGTTAGATGTATCTAACTGTATCTAACTGAGTGTTAGATGTATATAACTGTATCTAACTGTATCTAACTGTGTGTTAGATGTATATAACTGTATCTAACTGTATCTAACTGAGTGTTAGATGTATCTAACTGTATCTAACTGAGTGTTAGATGTATATAACTGTATCTAACTGTATCTAACTGTGTGTTAGATGTATATAACTGTATCTAACTGTATCTAACTGAGTGTTAGATGTATCTAACTGTATCTAACTGAGTGTTAGATGTATCTAACTGTATCTAACTGAGTGTTAGATGTATATAACTGTATCTAACTGTATCTAACTGAGTGTTAGATGTATCTAACTGTATCTAACTGAGTGTTAGATGTATATAACTGTATCTAACTGTATCTAACTGTGTGTTAGATGTATCTAACTGTATCTAACTGAGTGTTAGATGTATCTAACTGTATCTAACTGTATCTAACTGTGTGTTAGGTGTATCTAACTTTATCTAACTGTTAGGGATGTACCTGTGGGTGTGCTGCTGCGGAAGGAGGAGGACGGTGTGATGGGTGGGGTGACTGGAGGCGTGAGGTTCCCGCTGGAGTGGCGAGGAGGAGTAGAAACGCTGCTGCGACTCAGACTTCCTGTCAGGGACAGAGACAGTTTGGGCTGAACCTTCTTCTTCAGGCTCTCGTGTTCTCGCCGTGCAGCATCAGTCATGAACCTGCAGCATATGAGACGTTAGTAATCTTTATAAAGAAACGACTGCAGCACCGCCTGATGTTCATAAAGTTCTGCTACTGTACAACACATGTTTGGAAAGAAACATATAATTGGCTCTATTCCCATCAAAAAAACAAACCCTTACACCAGGTTTTATGACAGATAGTAAAGTCTTTGGTAAACGCGTATCATAAAAATGAAATGTTAACATAGACATTGTTAAAACAAAAGTGGAATTAACAAATTAAGCGATAACCACATCAAGATGTGTTAGTGAAGGCCTGGAGACAGCGGCAGACCTTCTCCTACGCTGGCTTGTTGCAGAAGGCTTTTAAAACCACTATCCAGCTCATATCAAAGAGGACTGGGATGAACCGAGCAATAAAGGAAAACAGCTACAAATACTGCTGCCATTCATCTGAGCAATCCACCAGATGATGTTTGAGATAGAAGCTCATAGAACTCAGCTGAGATACTCAGAGGACTTTATATGCTTCTCTATGGGGCCAATGACTCATAACATACATGTCAGAATTATTTCAGAATTATTAAAGAGAGTTGCTTAGTACTGAGTTGCATGTGTGAATTTATCTGTTTTCTTTCCTAATTGTTCATACGTTTGTTTACCTGTTGACGTAGCTGAGGGCAACATATGTCGGCTGCTGCTGCTCCTGCTTCTCCAGGAGACGAGGGTCAGAGTCTGAGACGGAGAGAGACAGACAGAGGGTAAATATTATATTATATTATATTATATTATATTATATATAAGGCCATATATAGAGACAGACAGACAGTGGGTAAATGTGTCATATAAGGCCATATATATACATATACATATACATAAACATATACATATACAGTGTTCTTGTTTTGTGTTTTATGCTGCAGTTTTTTTGTCGTCTTTGGATGAAACACAGAGTTTTACAGTATTTCTGATCCAGCCGTTCTCCAAACAAGCATCCAACCACAAGTTACTGCTGCAGTGACAAGGATCCCTCACTGGCTTCCCAGCTGAAACATCTCCCAATTATTATTAGTGTGCTACTTTTCCTTGAATGTCTTTTCCTTATCCAAACATATATGGAAGATTACATTGACTCCTTTGATTTTCAAAGAGGGCAAATTAAAATCCTGATTTTACTTTAAATGTCAAAACTAGAGCATGGAAACACATTGACACAGTGGAAACATTATTATTATTATTCACATCCACCATTGATGTGAGTGAACCTTTTAAAACCTCTTACATCAGATTACCAGAATATGACTCAGTACCAAATAGTCATAAATAATCTGTTACTACACCTACTGACACATTTTAATTAATGCACTGCTCACACGTAACACTGTACATCTGTGAAAATTAACTCTTCAGTACAAAAATGTTAATGTTAATGAATTAAAGTTTGGGCTCTTCTACCTTTTCTCCTAAAATCCTAAACCAGTGAAGACACCAGCTCCCAGTAGCAGGCTGTGGCTGCACTGGGAGAGTCCCAGCTATGAATGAGCTGACTCCACAAATAAAGCCTATTAAAAACTATTTAGTGAAAATAATCAAAAAGCAGGATATTGTGCTCTGTGCAGAACAATTAGTGTGAACATGATGTCATGTACCACTGTCTAGACTACAGTAACTGTTTAGTATCGCTGCAGTTTCCAGGCTGATGTTGGTTTCTTCACTTATTTCCTCTCGACCGATAAAATAATAATTCTGTTAGCTGAGTTAGTTGCCCTGTGTGTTAGGCTCATTGTTGGTGATATGCAGGATCCTGCTACCTTTAATGTAAATACACCAGGATAAAGTGCCTGGTCTTAGTGTTTCCATGAGAAGCTGCTGAGCAGACGCCACATTGCTCATACATGACCACACTCGACACACACTGTGTTCCCATGCTGGGCTCCAGACGTTCATCTTGCTCAGCGGTGCTAAATGTACAACAATAGCCAACCTCCACACCCTGAGGTGGAGCGGGCCCCACTTCAAACACTTCCCACTGCCGTCCATGTGGGAGAAGAGAGATGCCCATAAAACACACCAGTGTCTGCCACTAACCAGCTGAGCCTCCCAGTCTGACAGAAACACTGCTACCCCCATGTGGTTAAACACAACGCTGGTTTCCATCCACAAGCTCATTTATACACAACACTCACACCTCAGGCTGTTTGTAACATTTAACTTCTTCATTCACTCTCTATGCTTTAGTAAGGCAGAATGAAAACAGAGCAGCTTTACAACAATCTGTCCCAGCCAAGTCCTCGTAGATATTAGATATATATTAGATATATTAGATGTTGTTATAAATGACAATGATGGAAAACACATGTAAATCATGTAATTAGAGTTGTCTTGGTTAAGGGATAAGCAACACCTTGGTGAGGCCGTAATAAAAACTCTGAGTCATACTCAGTCGGGCTTTTCCTCCTGGAACAAAACACCTAAAACAGATTTCCATTAAATCTCTGTGGGATAAATAGATCTTGTATCAAAGAAGAAGTGATTAATTATGGTGCTGCTCTCTAACATGAGATTTCACTATCACATTGTTTTTTTTACTGTAATGGGGACAGAAATGTAACTCTGAAGGTGTCTGAACTCGGGCTGGTTATCCAACATTAGTGCTAACTAGCATCGAGCAGCCATCAATAATCAATAACTGTAAAATTGGCATTAAATGCAAAGTTATATTTCATCCATCCATCATTTTTAAGGGATTATCCGAACTCGGGTCGCGAAAAGTTAGAGCCAATCCCAGCTGACATAGTCACGCTCTCATTCACTCCTATGGGTAATTTAGAGTCACCATGGATCTGGTGAAAAGTTACATATTATACCTTTAATTAAGGTTCTGGCACCTATATTGGAGAATGTCTCGGTATAGTCAAGTCATGGATGACATGTTGGATATTCGCTGATCTTTTGTGTATTCTTACTTTTAGTTCTAATGTTCATAATAGTTCATTTCTGACCTGGTTATGACTTAAAATGAGCTCTCAAAACCATTTAAGGTAATTCAACTTCCCTTCAAGTAGAGCTAAATAACTATCTTGTCATCTGGGAGCTATAATGAAACATGTTAGCATGTGCGTAGCCGAAGGCTAACATGGTTCTAAACTAACACACAGGCTGATCTAAAGGAAACTCTCTCTGCTTTAACCCATTGAAGCCTGGAAAGCGGATACATCGTTTTGTAGTATTTGTATAAGCTCTCAAATACTTTTTGAATTTCATTTCTATCTGCTACAGAGGCTGAAAAATCTATTATTTAGTAGAAGAGTTGACGCTTTTTTCCCCAGAATTTTTCCAGAGTTTCCAGAAAATTCGAGGCTTATTTTAAAATCGCCCTGTGATTTTTCAGGCCTCAATGGGTTAACAGTGGGAGCTACTGGTTTATTCTGTCATGAACAGGCTGAAGGCTGATTCTGACCAGTAAAATTCAAACCAAACCACATTTAAGTAGAAATGAGAAAACACACATTTTAGAGGTCTAACAGGAATCTAAGTCAACAAACCAAAGTCATGTGACTGAAGAGTGGACATGCAGCATCATCCACTCAGTGGTTAGGTCAGACTGGTCTGTTGATGATGAAATAGTGGCAGAGTTTTATGAAACTGGCAGGTAAGACCAGCTCAGACCTCAGCGCCTCAGGCTCACGAGGCTTCAGTCGTAAGCAAGTGTTTCATTAACAGCGGATTTATCCAACGAGAAGGACAGCACACCTCTCTCCTCCAGCCAGAGTCATGGAAACAGAGTATAACGCCACCGTTCCTGCCAGGACCTGGAGGCCTGCAGGACTCTGAGTCTGTGTGCTGGTATGTGAGTCCTCAGATCCCTAATGAGACTCAGGGAGGACTGGCAGCCTGCTCTCAGACCGCTAAAACAGCAGTGGATCAATCTGTTCCCACACACTGTAAATCAGGAACACCTCAGGTGGGACGGGCCGAGGGAGGCCTGCAGGGGCCGGAGGGGCCACCAGGCCCTCTGCTGTTCCTCTGGGGCCACCAGCAGTCAGAGAGGGACCACGAGATGAGAACCCCTCTAATCAAACCACACAGGTGGTCCACCTAGGTGGCCGGCTCTAGGAGCCTTCATGGAAACACAAAGAACATTTATTCAGCATCATTAACTCCAGAGGTGAACAATCAGCTGCTATAAGCTGCAGGATGCTTTATGAATGAGAGAAGGTGTGGGATAAACCCAGCAACTACTCTGAATGTAGAATTCAGAATTCAATAATCATGTTTTTTTTTAAAGACGTACGTTAGTTTAAACAATTTCTTTACTTCCAAAAATCCAAAATGTTCCCACAGAAGGTTTCCGTTTTCTACAAATTCCATTTTCTCAAACTGCAGCAGCAGAGTTTTCTCTTTCCAAAGGGAGGAATCTGGATAGAAGAAAGCTGCTGATTTGCTCCAGTTCAGAAAAAAACTTTTAAGTAACCAAAAAAAACATTGAGCAAAACTACACCCAGTCTTAGAAATGCACCATGTTTCCATCCAGAGTTTAGCTTCTGACCTATTTTTCTTAATTTTTAAAAACCCATCAACTAATAAACCTTAAATGTTTTCATCCTACAAAAGTTACTTTCTATATGAAGCACTGACTATATATAGACTATATATACTACTATAAGCAATGCCTTTAGTTAGCATCAACGTGTGAAGCATGTGTATGAACCAACATACTGACAGGGTCAACATGATGCAGTAACATCATAATAACATGTTGTTGTTAGCAGCAGGAAACCAAGCTAAGCTAACAGCTAACAAACTAACCCGAAACCAACACAACAAACCTTCCTCAGGCTACACACACACACACACACACACACACACACACACACACACACACACACACACACCCCCTCCTGGCAGTGGGCAGGGCAGTGCTGAGCGTTCTGGTGACATGTTTATGGCGGCTGAGAGCAGCGGGGGACGTTAGCAGGACTGGTGGCTCAGGTAATTCATTACGATGTGACCTCTGAGGAGGAAATGAAACGGAGTCAAGCTCCATGTGGAAGCTGCCTTACTGAAAAAAACCTGGGGAGGTTAAAATGATCTATTAGGAATAGGTTTAGCACAGACAGCAGCTTAAACATGTCCATGTGCACAAAGTACAAACACACAGGTAAATACACATCCAGCTTCTGACTGCTTTGCATGACTGCATGTGATCTGCAACAGGGCAATAATTTAACATGAATCTCCTAATTAAACTTGATTTATCATTTAATGAACAAAACATCCCAAAAATGGTTTGTTTCCGAGTTCAATTACTTGTTTTGTCCGACAAACAGCTCAGAACTCAAACATATTCAATTTTAAAATGATGTAAAACACAGAAATGCAGACCCTAAGATAATATTCACTTATATCCAACAGATATGAGGTAAATAATATCATTTGTTTTTACTTTGCAATATTGCAAGCAAAACAAATGATAGCTTTTAACAAGAGGAAACTGTTCCATCTACATCTGGTGGGAGAGAACAACATTTAGATGGAAAAACAAACCGGGTGTTTATGAAGGAATGTGGAGAAAACTTAATTACATTTAATGTGTAGCTATAGGTGAAACATTAGAGCAAGATATTTAAATAATTATTGTCGTGATAAACCCCAGAAGAAGTTGGAGGCATGTTGAACTTTATATATTTATCTTTACTTTGTTCTATTGAATTGTATGATTGATGTTGTCATTTGGTTTATATTGATTTTGGCTCAAAACACTTGATGGAAGATACCAAACATGTGTGTGTGTGTGTGTGTGTGTGTGTGTGTGTGTGTGTGTGTGTGTGTGTGTGTGTGTGTGTGTGTGTGTGTGTTAAAGTAAACTCTGCCGTGGTTCATGTTGCATAAACATTCTGATGTTGAAGATTTATCTAGTGAGCTTTTCTAAATGACAGTAAAGATCCAAATAACTGCAGACTGAATAATTGATTAATTTCAGCTGTAATATTTATTTTTTTGTTTTTAGACTGATCACTACTGTGTTATTGATATATCAGGTACTCAGTGTTCTCAAACTTGTAGTTTTTGGAGTTGCAAAAGCTAAATGACCCAAAAAGAAATGTTTAAATCGATATAGTAGGTGGAAGATCAAATCCCTGGAACACATTTATTTACAATGGTCAGAGATTTTTAGGGACACAAGGTTACAAATGAAGAGTTACAAAAACATGAAAAATAAGCAATAAATGAAACAAATGTGTTATTCTGTAGCTCTAGTAAAGGAAGAACCCTCAGATCTGGACATATATATGTCATATACATATATGGACAATATCTGATGTTTCATATGACTGCACTGCAGATTTCAAACCTCACACCGTGTTGTGTGATGTCAGCAGGCTGCAGATATAATATAATATAATCTGTGATGCAGAATGCTTCATCAGGTCCAGGAGCCCCTCATGTCCCCACACAGGACCAGGAGCCTGGTGTCGGGGGACGGGAGGTAATTAGGCCCACCAGGTGCTCAGATCAGGGAACTAGTTACTGCTCCCAAATTTATTACTTCCGTGCAGATTTTGGGGGTGCATACCAAATCCTGCTAAATGAGCCTCTAGTGAGAATTAGCAACAAACAGACTCATTGTTAGGGTTGTTACCAACACACACACACACACACACTCACACTCACAGGTCTACATAACACGGTCACTGTTTGCTTCTGGTTCCAGCGGCTGGTCGCTGGGTGACAGAGTAAACATTCTGGCTGAGCTGCAGCAGAAGAAGAGCAGAGCTGGATCTGAAACATCTCCTGGTGTTTCTGGTGTTTCTGGTGTTTCTGGGGCTCGTTACCAGTAGGGCTGGGCGATATGGCCCTAAAAGAATATCACGATATTTCAGGCTATTTTTGCGATAACGATATTCTTGACGATATTAGGAAATACTTAAAAAGATGAAAATATGATTTTTTTTTAGTCTGTAAATAATTAAAAATCTAACATGTAGTTTGAACAGTTGCCAAATACAAAAAAAATGTACTCTTGACTCTTGAGTATGAGAAAATAATAAAAATAACCATTTAGGGGTTTCGAGGGCATATTTTAATGACATTTTGTAAAGGGGAATAAAGGTTCTTGTATGTTTCATTTAAGGCATCTTATTTTGATAGTCTTCTTGGAAATTCTGTGGTGGATTCTCTTAACACACTTTGCTCTTATTTTGAAAGCTGCATGTGTTTAGCGACAGGGAGTAAGCCACGACATCAAGAAGTAAGAACGTTGCCAATATCACGATATACATTTTTTTGAACCATAAAAAAAATATACCGATATTATTCTGAATGATACGATATGGTACACCCCTAGTTACCAGCTGCTCTCTTAAAGTTAAAGTGGACCTTCAGTCATAAACTCATCACTTTGAATCTGCCGTCACAATGGTGGACAAACAATGACAAATCCATGTTGAGGATCATAATTAATGTGGGATGGAAATTATTCTGATTTGACTTTATTTTATTTTTATGAGGTTCAAAATGTGAGTATTTCAGGAAAAACATTTTTCACATAGCGGTATGTGTAAATGTGTGTATTAAGATCATAATGTAAAAGCATGGAGATTTTAACAATAAATCATAAACTAACATAAATTAAGAATTTTGGCTTATTATTTTAATGTTTTTTGTCACCAATATTTTCATTGAATTTTAACATATAGCACAAACATAAAAAGAGTGAAAGAATAAAATAAAAACATAGTTCATTAAGAAGAACAAGAAAAATAAGAAACACATATTTGAATCAAAATAAATAAATAAAAAGATTTAAAGCATGTTAAAATATATTTTTATCAACATTATTTTTTATAATGTTTTAAACTTTGTCAATGTTTTATTACATATTCTTAAATTGCAAGGTTAGTATAATAATAATAATAATAATAATAATAATAATATAATAATAATATCCTGCAAGTACAATGATTTATGGGCACAAAACTACTCTGGAAGGATTGTGAGATATTTACGGTTAAAGAAGTATTCTTTAAATTACAAATTATTTATCTCTAGGGGCGCCGATTTCCTTAATTTTGCGGGATCGGCGATCGGCCGATTCCTTTACGTCAAACCGATCTTATCTACCTTGATAATAACCCTCCACCGGCGAGGCAATGCTCCCAACTTTGTTGCTAAATTCAGCAACTTTTCAGACCCCCTTAGCAACGATTTTTCAAGAAAGCGACTGGAGACAAATCCAGCGACTCCTTCTGACTCTTCTTAACGAGCCGCTAACGAGCTGGAGGCCGGCTCGTTAAGAAGAGTCTGTAGCAGTACAGTGTGTATGTGCTAACAGGCTAACAGTTAGCTCTGTAGCAGTACAGTGTGTATGTGCTAACAGGCTAACAGTTAGCTCTGTAGCAGTACAGTGTGTATGTGCTAACAGGCTAACAGTTAGCTCTGTAGCAGTACAGTGTGTATGTGCTAACAGGCTAACAGTTAGCTCTGTAGCAGTACAGTGTGTATGTGCTAACAGGCTAACAGTTAGCTGTGTAGCAGTACAGTGTGTATGTGCTAACAGGCTAACAGTTAGCTCTGTAGCAGTACAGTGTGTATGTGCTAACAGGCTAACAGTTAGCTCTGTAGCAGTACAGTGTGTATGTGCTAACAGGCTAACAGTTAGCTCTGTAGCAGTACAGTGTGTATGTGCTAACAGGCTAACAGTTAGCTCTGTAGCAGTACAGTGTGTATGTGCTAACAGGCTAACAGTTAGCTCTGTAGCAGTACAGTGTGTATGTGCTGCTGCGCAGGTGTTCACTTAGCGATCTCTGTTTGTTTACAACAAGCACGTGGAAAACCCTCTCCGTTTGTTTCTTCTTCTACGGTTTGTTTCTTCTTCTACAGTTTGGCATCTAGCCGCCACACTGTATCATTAAATGCTACGCTGCCCCCGTGTGGAAGGCTCCAGTAATACAACTTTTTTTTTCTTCCAGATATGATGAACTATTCGATTTTTTATGATTTAATGACTATTCAAATTTTCGAAAATCGATGCCCTCCCTAGTGTCTGTATGTTGTACAGAGCAAAAAACACTTTATTTTTCGTTGCAGTTCTCTTTTCCTTTATTTGTTAAAGAAAAATACTTCTGTGTTATTGTTTTTCAATATAATAAGATTCAAACATTGAAGGTTCAGCTGTGAGTTATAAAAAAATCGGTATTGGCCAAAATCGGAATCGGCAGGTCAGACTTTTTAAAAATCGGTGATCGGCCAGAAAATTACAATCGGTGCAGCCCTATTTATCTCACTAATTTAACAATTATCCTTTCCCACATGTTTTCATTTGAGCTGGTTACTGTATCACACATTATGACACATTATGACACATTATGACACATTACACTGCATTGTTAAATTACTCCACCAAGAAGGTTTTGGCCTGTAACATCCACCATAAGCTCTGACTGCACAGACCTTAAGAAAGTACCAGTAGGACCAGTAGTACCAGTAGCACCAGTAGCACCAGTGGCACCAGTGGCACCAGTAGTACCAGTAGCACCAGTAGCATCAGTAGCACCAGTAGTAGCAGTAGTAGCAGTAGCACCAGTAGCACCAGTAGCACCAGTAGTACTAGTAGTACCAGTAGCACCAGTAGTACTAGTAGTACCAGTAGTACCAGTAGCACCAGTAGTACCAGTAGCACCAGTAGTACCAGTAGTACCAGTAGTACCAGTAGCACCAGTGGCACCAGTGGCACCAGTGGCACCAGTAGTACCAGTAGCACCAGTAGCATCAGTAGCACCAGTAGTAGCAGTAGTAGCAGTAGCACCAGTAGTACCAGTAGCACCAGTAGCACCAGTAGTACTAGTAGTACCAGTAGTACCAGTAGCACCAGTAGTACTAGTGGCATCAGTAGTACCAGTAGCACCAGTAGTACCAGTAGCATCAGTAGCACCAGTAGTACCAGTAGCATCAGTAGTACCAGTAGCACCAGTAGCACCAGTAGTACTAGTAGTACCAGTAGCACCGGTAGCACCAGTAGCACCAGTAGCATCAGTAGCACCAGCAGCACCAGTAGCACCAGTAATACCAGTAGCACCAGTAGTACCAGTAGTACCAGTAGTACCAGTAGCACCAGTAGTACCAGTAGTACCAGTAGCACCAGTAGCACTAGTGGCACCAGTAGTACCAGTAGCACCAGTAGTACCAGTAGTACCAGTAGCACCAGTAGCACCAGTAGTACCAGTAGCAAGAGTAATAGCAGCAGTACCAGTAGCACCAGTAGTACCAGTAGCACCAGTAGCACCAGTAGCACCAGTAGTACTAGTAGTACCAGTAGTACCAGTAGCACCAGTAGTACCAGTAGCATCAGTAGTACCAGTAGCACCAGTAGTACCAGTAGCATCAGTAGCACCAGTAGTACCAGTAGCATCAGTAGTACCAGTAGCACCAGTAGCACCAGTAGTACTAGTAGTACCAGTAGCACCGGTAGCACCAGTAGCACCAGTAGCATCAGTAGCACCAGCAGCACCAGTAGCACCAGTAATACCAGTAGCACCAGTAGTACCAGTAGTACCAGTAGTACCAGTAGCACCAGTAGTACCAGTAGTACCAGTAGCACCAGTAGCACTAGTGGCACCAGTAGTACCAGTAGCACCAGTAGTACCAGTAGTACCAGTAGCACCAGTAGTACCAGTAGCACCAGTAGTACCAGTAGTACCAGTAGCACCAGTAGTACCAGTAGCAAGAGTAATAGCAGCAGTACCAGTAGCACCAGTAGTACCAGTAGCACCAGTAGTACCAGTAGCACCAGTAGCACCAGTAGTACCAGTAGCACCAGTAGCACCAGTAGCAGAACAGCGCCCCCTGCTGTCCACTGAGTGGAGCAGCAGCCGGCTGGTAAACGGGGAAACTAGAATGTGAGCTTGTTGTTTCCAGGCGCCTCATTATAAAGCAGAATGTGGTTTGAGCAGCAGGCCACCAGATGAGGAGGAAGAGGAGGAGGAGGAGGAGGAGGAGGAGAGGAGGAGGAGGAGGAGAGGAGGAGGAGGAGGAGGAGGAGGAGGAGGAGGAGGAGGAGGAAGGCCAAATCAAGCCTCTCTCTCTCTGTAATTATTCTTCACAGGCTCTTGGCTCAACGTTTCTCAGTGGGAGTGGGCAGCCAGCGGAGCAGAGGGGGGGCAGTGAGTTTTTCCACTCTGAGCCAACTAATTGCCTCATTATTCCCCAATAAGTCATTTGGAAGCGTGTTTTTCTGAGGGTAACACCTCGGACACATGCACGGCACACAATCGGAGGGCCGAGGATATTAAAGCCAGTCAAGCAACAAACAAGAACAACAGAGACAGCTGCGCCTTGTCAGCTTCAATAATCAGCTGAAATATTAGATGAGGAAACAGATGGAGGAACTAAAAGGTGTCAAACTGTGAGGAGGGAATTCTCTTTGTAGACTGTTAAAAGATATAAATGCTTTAGCACTTAGCAACAATGTAATGTTCATACTATATAATATACTGTAAAATATACAAATGATAAAAGTAAACTCATTTGCAGTTTCTGACCCTTTGTTAACATACTTTTATGCTCTTCCATTAAATACATAGAGCCATATAGAACAGAAAATAAATAAAATAGTAAATAAAGTGAAAAGCAAATGTCTGTAAGTAATTTATAATAAAATGAATAGAGACTATGAGTACATAATACAGATAAAGTTCTCATATAAACTCAAGACCATGTTTTTATTTTCATATACTATTAAAGTGAATAAAATAATAACTTTTCACCTGTTTTATACCAATATGAAGTGCTTTGTAAGCATAAACATAAATTGGTTTGGAGCTCATAAATGCATTTCACATTCTACATTAAAACAAATATTATATTGATTAACAGAATACAAACAGAAATCTGAATTTTGCTAAATCAAAAAGATTTATTAAAAAAAGGATCTGAGCCAAATAAATGTTTTCCTAGATGAATTTATAATGATGAGCCATCTCTTCTTATTGCTGTGCTCTGTGTGAACTAGAGGTGGTGCTATTACAGATTATATTATATTATATTATATTATATTACAGTGGTGTCTGTAGGAGCATTTCTGCTTTGAGCTCACAGGTTTACTGGAGACCAACACTCAAGTGAGACTGGACAGTAAAATATAAGTTTAATAAAATGTCAATCAAATTAAATCAAATGTTGTCATGGACAAAGTCAAAGTCTAAATCTATCCATCACCATAGTGTATATATATATATATATATATATATATATATATATATATATATATAGTAAAGCAACACGTTTCTAATGAACTCATCCAGAAGAGTTTATTTTATTTATTATATAATTTATTCTAGTCAGAGACAGGTCTGTCTTTAAAGCTACTTTTTACTTTTCAGATGATCCTTTAAAACCACATCATGACAACTACTCTGACAAAAAATATATAAAAAGGTTGTTTGCAGAAGGTTTTATTATAATTATATAATTATATATATTATAATGGTTTTGGTAAAACTTGTGGTAGTTTTTTTCTTGTTCAGTCAAATGAAAACTGTAACTTCTGGCCTTTGACACAAACGACTCATAGCTTGTCAACAACAACAACAACAACAACAACAACAACAACAACAACAAAGGCTGAACATGATGGCAAGCTGTTTTATTTTCACAAACCAACACAATATCTGATATTGTCCCACTTTGTTCAGCGAAATATTGAAAAGCTACGAGACAATCAATATTACTATTTATGTAACCAATAATGTTTTGATTGATCCTAGCAGAGTGGCCATTAAAACATTAAAACATTTAAACATTTAAACATTTAAACATTTAGAAACAGTCCCTTAATGATGATGAAGCTGCCAACCAGGCTAAACATTAACTCTACCAGGAAATGTTGATTGTTTTTATGTCTTCATTTTTTGCGCCATATTATGGAGAGCAGTATCCATAAGAGTATTGATAAGTTTTGGCATCGATAAGCAGTATCATCATCGATCTCCGTATCAACAAAATATACACGTCCCTAGTTAACAGTGTGGTGGGACAATTATCCATATATCCTATAATGAGGCAGTATTATTAAACAGTTACTGATTATAATGACTTCAATAAATCTGCATAATATTAGATACTATTTTTATTTTTTATCTCATTTTGAAAAAGTTGTTGGTACTTATGGTGTACAAACCTGAGAATAGAATGTGTATTATTATTGTTATTATTATTATTATTATTATTATTATTATTATTATTATCTCTTTTCCTCCTTATTAGGGCTGGGCAATATGGACCAAATGTCATATCCCGATATATTTAGGCTGAATATCGATATACGATATATATCCTGATATTTGTATCGCAAAGTGAGAGCAAATGTTCATGTCACAAGTAGTTTTATTGAAACCATTTATTTAAGTGAACATAAATACTGTATAATAAGGGGAGTACCTTTAAATAAATAAAAGCTCTAAGCTCCATAAAGTGCACATTTAGATAAAAGAATATATTGAATAAAAGCTGCAGCTTGTCTGGAGCAATGATCACAGAGCAAGTATTGATATATATATATGGTCTGATTCTGATATCACATTTAAAAATATATTGATCTATGTTTTATATCGATATATTGCCCAGTCCTACTCCTAATGGTTATTTGTTAATTTCACAACTGGCCCAACACTGGAAACCTGACAGGAAATGATATCACACAAACACTAAAACACAACACTGGTTATAAAAGAAGACTTCACAAACTAACGTTACCCTCCAAAAACAATAATCTATATCCTCACACTGTCACAATAATGGCCAAAACTGATTTTTTTGCCTAAATCATCTCCTCATTGCCACCTATGGTAAAATCTCCTCCATCCTCAGTTGATCAGATCAGATTTTACCCCTTTAAGGTAATGGCCTATGTCAAGTGACTTAAGCAGATTTATTATGCCTAAGTCAAAATAAAATGTGTGATGAAATAACTTTTTTTGAACATGCCTTTGTGACTTAAGCAAGATATGGTAACTTTATTTTGAAGGTGTCTATATAAGAGTGACATGAGCGTGTCATAAACATGACATGGGATGTGTTATGAACATTAATGACACTCTGAAGTAACATTAATGCTCATGATACTTGTCATGTCATGTTTATGACAGGCTTGTGTCACTCTTATGTAGACACCTTCAAAATAAAGTGTTACCATATCTTGCTTAAGTCACAAAGGCATGTTTAAAAAATTGCTTAAGTCATTTATTTCTCTTAAGTTACATAATTTACACACAGTGTTATTACTATGCCAATAGCCATCCTTTGTTACATCCTTTTAGAGTGAAATGATCAATAAATGTCATATGTTACACTTTTGGTGGAGTTTTTTGTGTTTCCTGCAAAACTTGAAAAAATGATTTTAACAGGGTGACGATATGCAGCAATATAAAGGAGGATAAGTTGCAGCAATATAAAGGAGGATAAGTTGCAGCAATATAAAGGAGGATACGTTGCAGCAATATAAAGGAGGATAAGTTGCAGCAATATAAAGGAGGATAAGTTGCAGCAATATAAAGGAGGATAAGTTGCAGCAATATAAAGGAGGATAAGTTGCAGCAATATAAAGGAGGATACGTTGCAGCAATATAAAGGAGGATAAGTTGCAGCAATATAAAGGAGGATAAGTTGCAGCAATATAAAGGAGGATAAGTTGCAGCAATATAAAGGAGGATAAGTTGCAGCAATATAAAGGAGGATAAGTTGACATAACAAGAGAAACAGCTGACATGACATCATTATTAAGAGTGTGGAGAGTGATCAATAAGAGTGATCCTTACTGCCACCAGTGATAAACTGCTCTATGGAGCCAGGTGATAGGTGTGATCAGTGTGACTTAGTCTATGTCACTAACCAGTCTATGTCACTAACCAGTCTATGTCACTAACCAGTCTATGTCACTAACCAGTCTATGTCACTAACTAACGACGCTTCATGCAGCTCTGCGCGGCCTCGCGCTGCAATAATGTAGCACGAGCGCATAAAGCCGCCTCGGCCAGAGTTTCCCGCCGCTCTGATCTCTGATCAGCAACACAACAGGAACCACAACAGCAACACAACAGCCGCCACACCTAGCAACAGCGTTGCCAGGACGCAGGAAGTAACCTGCTAGCTGGCTAAGTTAGCCTCCTGCTAGCTGCAGCTCCCTCGGCCATGGCGGACTGATCGGCTCTTACCGATGTGGCTCTCCTCGATGTGCGCGATGAGCTCGGCCAGAGAGTCGAAGCTGAGGCCGCAGCCGCCGAACCTGCAGGCGTTGGAGAAGAAAGAAGCGGCGGCGATGGCTGTCATGGTGGCTGCTGCACCGGGAGGGAGGGCAGCAGCGGGGAGCAGCGGGCAGCAGCGGGCGGACAGCCAGCGGTGGAACAGCGGTGGAACAGCGGTGGAACAGCTGGAGCGGCGGGGCGGGGCGGCAAACAGCCTCCAACCCGGAAGTAAGGAGAAGCTTTGGTTTTCACTAGAAAAGCATAACTGGTTTATTAAGACAGGGGGAATTATTTAACCGTTATTTCTTTAATTTAACCCTCTGGAATCCATCTTTTTATTGAAAATACACGTTTTATTTACAGTAATAACTTTATTATATATCTGATATGTAGCCAAGCTGAGAAAGTTAAAGTTAAAGTTCAATAATAGGAGCTTTCACAGTGTCACATTTATGTTTCTAGACCATTTTCTTTCTACAATGAAAACTATTACTATTTTTAAATGACGTGCAAATAGACTGTTTTGTAGTTTTATTATTTATTTTTTTGTCTGCTGTTTTTGTGTGTATTAATGGTAAAAAAAAAAAAGAAGAAGAAGAAAAAAGAGTATTCCATAGACACCTGTGTCTTTTGTTTGTATTTTCGGCAGCTTTATACTTTGTTAATTAAAATAAAATGAAAAATCTGACTGAGATGTAAGGTGCTGAACAGAGACAGAAATAAATGCAGAGCAAGTTGACACATTTGAACCAAAATCTCCTTCAGACTACAGAGGGTTAATGCCTGGTACAACTAAAGGCTTTCTTGATAATGATTTCGGTTATTATCAAGAAAATCATGATAATGTCTAGATATCACCTCTTTAATTAAACTCTTATCAGCTATTTTTGTTGTTTTTATTATATATTTGTTGTACCAGGCATTAAATTAACAAGAAAGCAAGGAGAAAACAAGGCTGGTCTAATCATTTTTCCAAGACTGGAGAAGAAATTTGATTCTGATTCTTAAATGTATATACCCAGATTCATATTTGTTCTTATAACAAACAAACTTACAACAATAATTCTGCTACTAATAAGGAAATTATGATAAATACCTGATGTGAAACAAAGACCTGCAAAAAGGTCCAACTATATTTTCTACATATGAGCAAGATACAGACTTTGTAATGCTTTTGCCTATTTTTTTGTGTTTTTTATATTTATTTAAAGTCATTACACATGTCTCTGTGGTCTTGTGTTTCTCTTTGTGGTCGTTTTGCATCTATTTATGGTGTTTTTTGTGTGTTTTAGTGTCTGTTTTGGTCTTTTTGTTGTTATTTTGCATCTTTCTGCAGTTGCTTTGTGTCTATTTGTATTGTTTTACGTTTGTTTGTGGTCATTTTGCATCTCTTTGTGGTCAGTATGTTTCTCTTCTATTGACATAGTGCAGGTTGTTCCTGTGGGGCCCTGGACACCCATTCACTAATCCATTGTTGCAGTTAATAGGAATCTATGTAGCTTTTTAAGGCTTTTGTGGCCACAAATATAAAATCTCTTTCATTATATGACATTTAGTAATGTAGCCTACTTGTGTACAACTTGCAAATCAGTTAATAATAATCAATGGTACATTAGTCGACGAGTCAACTTTTATGACTAATAAAAGATCACTAGACAGTAGATTAATACTCTTAACTATATTACAACAACATAACATGTTAAGGGATTGTATTGTCTCTTAGGCAATTATGATATACAATGTACTATAGAAACTACACAATGGATATTATTATGTTATGATCCATGTTAATAATAAAATAGATAGCCTAAGTATAATTTAAACAAAGGCACAAAACTCTCAAGTAATTGTTTAAAATTGTATCCTTAAACTTTTGAGGGGAAGTTGACTTGTTTAAGATTCTGTCTAACTTGACGCTTGTAGTTTGTGTGGATGGTACAGAAAGAGGGACTGTTATTATCAAATCAGCACCATTACTACAGACTACCTTTCAATAATAATTAGTTTATTATTTTTATGTAATTATCAGTTATTGTGTTCTGTTGGGATCCAACACATGAGCAACATGTAGCTGGTTAGCATCATGTGGCCAGCAGGTGGCGGTGTTGGTCAGGAGATGAATATTAGTCCTGTTTGTTCTTTTATTCAGTTATTTCGGGGTTCTTCTGTAATCGTCCCAGACTTTGCCAGCGTGTTGTTGCATACATGGAGCTTATAAGATGTTCTTTATAAGAGCATGTCAGCTGTATATTGACTTCAGTTGTTCCAACCTTCTGTCTGATGTTCCTTCATGGGTTCAGAGCCCTCCGGATCACTTGATGCATCATGTGCTGCAGGATAATTTGATTCATTCAGTTGTTTGAAACAGAGAAAAGCTAGAAAAGAACACATGTTCATTCTCATTTATTGGGAGCTCTCACTCATAAAAATTCATCAATTTCCAGTTGGGTATGGAATCAATTTTCAGTTCACATAAAGCAAACGACCACAGCTTGTGTGTGCTTGTCAGAACAACATATGAAAGGTTTTGTGTCTCGTTCTTTAACTCTAGCTGTTTCTAGCTGTTTTCTGTCTGTTTTCAGTGGAAGAGGGAATGATGCAATCACTTGCAAGACATTAATGGATGTCTGCAAAATGTCAGAATACATTTCACTGCTGTGTTTACAGTGGCAATGCAAACATGAAATATGATTAATGAACTTTAATGTTCTCCGGTTACTTTTATTGTTTTATTTTTTGTGTATTTTTTGCATGTATCCACTGTGCAGCAGCTCTGTTACTGCCTGGTGATGGTGTGGTGGCCGTCACTGGGCCAGAGAATATCCTGATGATGGTAAATCATTTTGTATATTACTTTATATATATTACTGTATATTACTCTGAAGAATTACATCACACAGCGTCTCGTTTGAGGGGAATGATGGCGTTCATCTGATGCTGGCATCACCAATCCTCAGTTATTTATTGATGGTTGAGCCTGATGAGCTCATTACTCTTCAACATGGTACGCACCAAACATGTAGATGAGCTAATAGATGGAGATTCACTTAATATAATACTTAATAATTGTTTAACCACAATATGGAAAACATGCAGGGACATCACACATCACAGCTGCTGGTAGAGAGTAAACCCAGTGACCCAACCAGTCTGACTATCTCACTGATAACTGGCTCTGTTAGACAGTAACATGCACTAACGCTACTACAGTCAATAGGTTAGATTATTCTCCTAGTAGAGATCTATACAGAGCTTTATATCGTTTCATTTGAAATATGCAGTTTTTCAATTTGATATGTTTATAATATTCACAGAAACCAAAACTTTCCTGCTCCAAAACTTGCCTGAGAATTTTTTTTTTCAATTTCACATCACCAGTGTGTTTATTTATGAATAGCAATAATAAAACAGAAAGTTTTACAGGCCAAAGTAAATTATAAAGGAAGGAACAACAATGTTGTCATATAAATAATAAGAATAAAATCTTGAGAATTATAGATATGAAGTTATTGAGACCCTTTTCAAAACCCGCCCAGAAAACACTTGTAAATGGTTTTACAAATGATTCAATAATCTGGTATGAACACATAGAGAAGGCCAAACGAGTTCTTAGAGACATGCTGAGCTCAGAGGAATCAGCTTCTATCATAAATCTGAAGAGTCATCAGACAGGCAGCAGCATCACCAGCCACCTGATGTAAATGTTACTGGCTGAGTGTTTGAGTGTGTGGATGTCACTGGGGTTATCTACTGGGATCCTCCCAGTACTATGTTCTGTTGGATTAGACTCTCAGCTCCACCACAGAGATGTTGAGTGTCCCAGGACTCTCTGCACTACAGTTATACTGTATTTACAAGTTAAATTCACACAAATCTAACAGAAGTTTAATTGCTGTCAGGCTGTTTTGATGCTGTGACATTGGCACCCTGCAGTAAAACATGACGCATCACTCATGATTCTTTAATCCCAGTAACACTAATATTTCTCTGCAGCGCCCCAGACTTTGATAAACAACGGCCACAATGTCATACTTTGGCAGTTCTGGTAACAAGCGCTGAGCTCTGTGTCATTATTCAGTATTTCCTCATTTTTAAGCACTGGACAACGGAAAAAATATTTCTCAGCAGTTCAGAAACTGAATTATATAAAAAATAACTACAAGTCTAGCTGAGAAGAACTGAATGGAGCTCGGCCTGCTTCTGGTCTGTCACTGTGAGGATATTAACAACATGTTAGATAAAGGATAATTCAGGATGATCTTTTGTTTTGGCGGGTGAACTTTTTTGACAGGATCTTTTTTTTTTTTGTAGTGTTTGTTGTTGTAATTCTGATTTTGGCCACATGAGGCTGAAGTGCTCCATTCCCTCTGTTCTGTTCTATGGGACACTTCTTTTACTAATATTAGTTAGAGCAATGACTGATCAGAGGTTTCTCTCTCTCCATGGGTTGTTCCATCTGTTCCACAGAGGAAAGGTTGTCCTAGTGGTGACCAAACAAAGAGAAACAGGAGAGAAAACAAGTCAGATCTTACTTTGGAGACGGATCTCCTGATGTTTCTCTCTCAGGGCTTCTGAATGAACCTGCAGTCTAATTTGAACCACTGCATATAAAAAACTGAAGCATCAGTTTCCAGAGAGCTACTTAAAATAATAACTTAAATAACAACTTAAAATCTGTTATGTAATAAGAGTACCTTTTAAGACATTTTGCAGAAAAGCCATATGCATCTTTGTGCATATGTATCTATTTATCCAACTAGACATTGAGTCAGTAAAGCTAGTGTCAATAGCATAAAACTGAATGCCGTTTCCTTGTCTGGCTGAGGTGTAATAATGTGGAATGACATGCAGTTTTAATACGAGAACATTTCCATCCCTGCAGGCACACCTGTCTAATATAAGGTATGGAGCAGGAAACAGTGTTACAGTAACATTCCATTCATCTGAACATCAACTTTCCATCTTCAATTGTTGCACAAAGTGAATTATTTCTGAAGGTGTTAATATATTGTTTACAGATTGAAAAGCTGCATGACACTTTTGTTATTTATCCTCCTTCACCTTGTGAACCTGCTGCAGCAAAGAATCCTCCCTGGTGCTAATCTTCCCAAGGTGATCTTACTCAAAGCTCTGCACAAAGGCATAATAATAAAAGGTTTAGTATAATATAGATCAAATCCGCTTTAGTGAGGGTCACTGACCCAAACTGTATCGGCTCTTTCCAACCTTAATAGTCTGCTCCTCTGGGAGCATAATGTTTGGATTGGTTGGGAAATATATTGGCAATAAAGAGACAAAAGGATGTCATAAACGTTGATTAAAGCTCTGGTTAAAAGACAGAGGCGGAGAGGCTCTGAGTTATGAGGCTTTTCAGACTGCGTTATTGTTGCAGTGACAGAGCTCTTAGTGCGTCTGCTGGAGTGGTGGAGGGCCAGTGGTAAACATCTCTCACTGTGAGGAGTCATTAATCCCTGAAGCCCAGGACGCTCCACCACCGCCGTCTGAGGCAGAAATCACAGCCGCTTGGCTCCAGCAGGTCACAGCTCCAACATAAAGGCTCAGTGCTCCCAGGCTGTTTAAATCTCTTCTACTGTGTGGAGCGGAGGCTCGTTTTAGGAAAGACAGCGTGTTGGTGGAGCTTGATGGTGTGTGTAAAGTCTGCCAGGTTATGGCTATTTCATGATATAATAGATATATATATAGATATATAGATATGATAGAAATATGTTTAGGAATAAATTGGATCTGACTGAAACCAGCAGCAAATAAATCAAACTAACCCTAATGCTGACAGTGAAGACAAAAAGTGATGTGTAGTTTTGATGCTTTGAAATAAAAAAAACTGTCACCAATGCTGAGTGCCGACTGCCAGGAGTCCCAGAATATCAGGGCCCAGAAAGCTCCAGGTCTAGTGGTTGAATATAGATATAGATATAGATATATATAATATAGATATACAGTACAGGCCAAAAGTTTGGACACACCTTCTCATTCAATGCGTTTTTCTTTATTTTCATGACTATTGACATTGTAGATTCTCACTGAAGGCATCAAAACTATGAATGAACACATGTGGAATTATGTACGTAACAAAAAGTGTGAAATAACTGAAAACATGTCTTGTATTTTAGATTCCTCAAAGTAACCACCCTTTGCTTACTAGAATATAAGACATGTTTTCAGTTATTTCACACTTTTTTGTTAAGTACATAATTCCACATGTGTTCATTAATAGTTTTGATGAATCTACAATGTAAATATTCATGAAAATAAAGGAAACACATTGAATGAGAAGGTGTGTCCAAACTTTTGGCCTGTACTGTGTATATTTATATATTATAGATATAGATATAGATATAGATATAGATATAGATATAATCGGCCAGCTCTGCAGCTCTGCTCCATAGTCTCTCATGTAGTCGTCTCTGATTTTCTTAATTTTCAGGCTGGTTCTGTGGGTTGAAACACTGGAACATGAATCATATATGATATATATAATATATACTATATGATAGGTGGTCCTGGTATGTTTTTAAAGGCCCTGTCTGAAGTAGTAGTAGTAGTATTAGTTTGAACACCTTCTTTATTACTGTTACATATTTTAAAATGGATTAATCAAACTACCACACAGCATATCTGTACTGTCATATAGTATTGCATCATAGAAAAAGTGAATAGTGGCCCAGTATCTTATTCTTATTATATATATAATATATTTATTATATTATTCATATATTATTCTTATTCTTTGGCCCTGTAGCAGGTTCCAACCACTACTGTAGCTCTATAATAGACATCCACCTGGACACACAGGTGGATAGTCATCAGAGCTTAATATTATAATATAACACGCTGGATTGTAATTGAACGGCTTAGTTTCATTTCCTTCTGGCAAATATTGGATACTTTTCTCTCTGAATCTATCCAATAATCCAATTCAGTACGCTCTTTTCACAGGAGATATTTTTACATTTCACAGTAGGAAAAGTAGTGGTGTAAATAATCAAATTAATGACGGCTGGATTTCATTTAGCAGCGTCAGTTATAAGGTCCAGACAGTGAGTTCCCCTAATAAGCCATGCAAGTTAATTCATCACAGTTCAAGCTCAGTTACTATGACAATAATGCTGTAAATTATGTTGATTTGCTGTTTTGTTGAACCAAATAAATTGAGAATGAGTCAGACTTACTGAAAGAAGCCTGGCTTATTTGGTAAACTCACTTTAAACTCCCAAATCAAAGACCTGCTTTTTAAAGGCAACAACACAAAAAGTGCATTCTATTATTCCATTATGACTCAAATTGGGCATATAAATGAATTCAGTATGCTGCTTTCTGCAGTATGTAAAGTCATGTCAAGTCCTGTCCTGACGTTATGAAGTGTGTTATTGAACCAGTGAGTGAAGTGAGAGCCTTCAGAAGATGCAGAGCTCTTATTTGCATGACTAACTGGTCTGTAGAGGAGCTCTGGTCCGGACCACACCCACCCGGTCCGGACCACACCCCCCCGGTCCGGACCACACCCCCCCGGTCCGGACCACACCCCCCCGGTCCGGACCACCCCCCCCCGGTCCGGCGGGTCCCTCCATGCCTCTGGGTGCATGTGCAGACCCCGCCCCGCTCGCGCCGCCTCTAAACGGACCGCAATGATTTAGAAGTTCAGGAATCCCACGTGACGTCACCCGGGGGTGACGTTATGCTCTCTAAATAGATCGTATTGTAATCTTTCCTCAGTCCAACGTGGTTTCTTCTCAGAGACTGCTTCACATTTTCTACACTTGTTTGGTAAGTTGAAAGCCTCGCGCCACCATGCAGAGGACCGTGCACGCGCCCCTGCAGGTTTGTTGTGTTTGTTAAAAGAGATCTTGTTACTTTTATTTTCCTTTTTTCATGCAACAGCTTGTTTTGTTGTTCGCTTCAGCAGTCCTGATCGAGATTATTTTTATTTTTCTTCTTGTTTTTATATTTACTGATGCGTGCAAGCATGAGAGGAAACGAGCCTGTTGGTTTAGTGTTGGTCGGTGCATTGTCATCTCTCCCCGGTGCTCCGGTGGCTCCGGTGCTCCGGTGCTCCGGTGCGGTGGCCGGTCTGTTGACTGACTGTTGGTGAAGTTGAAGCGGAGTCAAGTGCTGCTGGTCGGTCTGTCTGTCTGTCAGCAGCGGGGACAGTCTGCAGGAATTCATCTCTAAACTACCAGCGGGTCAATGCACAGGATGGTTTTATTGCACTTTACACCATCTGGCCCGTCTTCCCGTTAGTTCCTCTGCGCCCCAGCCCGGTCTGCAGCCCCGCAGCCCGGTCTGCAGCCCGGTCTGCAGCCCCGCAGCCCGGTCTGCGGTCTGCAGCCCGGTCTGCAGCCCCGCAGCCCGGTCTGCGGTCTGCAGCCCCGCAGCCGGCCGTGCCTGTGCCGTCCCGGGACCCGCAGAGCGGCGCTGGTCCCGGACTCTCTGCGGTCCACCAGAGACCGTGTGGGAGATGATAGCCCTGTGGTTCAGCTGTCATGCCAGTTAAACAGAAAAAGAGTGATGCTGTTACTATCAAATTTACGTTCCCTTTTTTCGGTAACAGCTCTGTGACTAACATGACGTCATTCTGCAGCCAGTCGATACCTGATTAACTGAGATGTTGATGTGACTTTTGCTGACGAGGCGAAGAGAAAGATGTTTTAATCATTTGATTACTCTCAGCTGTCATTATGTTTATGTGACAACATCAATAACCACTTGTTCCTCGTGCTTTAGATTAATGTGGAGGCTTCCGGTTTTATTGCGAGCCTTTTAATTGGCTGTGTTAATAGATCCTTATAATAAGGCGTTTAGGTTTGACCTTATAATTGCAATGGTTTAGCTAATACAGACTGACTTTTATTTTTTCCCCAAACCTTTAAGAAAAGGCACACACTGTACTTCTTTAAAATAAAGTTACATTTAATGAAAGCAACAGTTGAGAAAAAGTTTTTCTTTTACATTTATTCTACGCAAAAAAATATTTTATCTGTTGATATTGAGAGAATAAACAATGCTGACTTTATGATAATAGCTAAAACATGATACATACATTTTTCTTTACTTGTATCAAAATCTTACAATAATTCTACTGAAGCCAACTAAAGAAAATTCACATTAGATGAATAGAAACAGACTCTAAACTCTCTGACTCTACTGGATAACTTGAGTTATTTAGTAACCTTGATGCAGATCTAATTCTTCACATATTTTACACAGCGCTCACTGTGATTGCAGCAGCAGCTCATTGCAGAAATGAAATGTGGCCTTTATTTGTTTGATGCATGTGCTCAAGGTGAAACATTCCTCTGGCAGTGATTGTAATAATATAACAGAAATCATAACACCAATCAACAGTTTGGCCACAGAAAAAAAACTTTTTTTCACAGTTTATTATTTTGACTTGTACATTTTTTAAACAAATATATTGTGGGGCTTTAAAACAGGGTGAGAACAAAGTGCAAAGCCTTTAATATAGTGAGTGTTAGTGTCAGAGTCTGTTTGTTCTGAGTTTACCTGTTGTGGAGGAGAGCAGTCATTGAGAGGTCTCCAGGTTTACATCACATCATGAGCTCAGCTACAGAGTTCAGGCAGACGTTGTCTCAGAAGGCCGTGTTTCTGCCTCAGGCTGGCTGTGATCCTGCCTTGAACCAGCCACGGGTTAGGGTTAGGGTTAGGGTTAGGGTTAGGGGGGTTTAGGGGGGTTAGGGGGGTTAGGGTTAGGGTTCGGGGGGTTTGGGGGGTTGGGGGGTTAGGGGGGTTCGGGGGGTTTGGATGGGTTAGGGGGGTTTGGGGGGTTTGGGGGGTTAGGGGGGTTTGGGGGGTTTGGATGGCGGCGCGTGTTTGTGCTTTAACCCCGTGTGCTTTGCACCCCAACCCCTCTTTTCCTCACCATATTGTTTAAATTCTAATATGCGGTCTACCTGGAGAATTCCTCCCCAGCTCCTCTTGAAATCGAACTCTGGACCCTAATCCTTCCCCTCGCACACATCAGGACGTAGTTAATGTAAAGTGTAACCAAATTTCCTCTGCTAAACTAAAACATCTATATCAAATGAGAGCCAAGTGGCTCTTCCAAGGCAAGGGGCGTTGAGTCCTGATCATTTTAAGTGTGAAAGCTGTTGGATAATTCACAGAGGCATTCACAGAATTAATGGTTAAAACTTTTATGTGTCATGTGGTTCGAATTTCCTGGTAAATGTGATGAAATGACCCAAAAGTCCCATTTTAGAAACAGGAAGGTAAAAGTAATATTTTCTCATCTGTTTTCACAGTTATGGAATTTTTTCTCCTCTTATTTCCGATGAGTTCTTTATGGTGATGTCAGTTTATTGTAAAGTTTTAGATTTAAATTAAGTGATGCAAAGTCTTGCAGGTGTTCAGGAATTCACAATTAGAATTGTAGGTTACAAAACTTCCATGTAACCTAAAACGTTCGTAATAATCAGGGGCATGTTAACAGACTTTCTGGAGCGCTGGTTCTGGAGTCGTGCTGCCGTCCTCCTGGTCTAGTCCAGGTCCAGGTCTGGATAAGCACGGTCCAGGTCTGGATAAGCCCTGTTCAGTCCTGTTTGTTGTGTCAGAGGCAGCCAGGTGAGCTTTAGGGGCCCGGTGGTGACAGAAGGAGCTGGTCTCTCTGACAGAGAGACCCTGTCCAGACTCTGGCTCATGAAGTTCAGCTTGTTAGGAAAACAGAACTGCTTAGCATAACACAATATCTGAGTGTTTGGACTGAGCTGGAGGAAATAGCCTGCACCATGAAAAAGACACACATGTATGTAGTGTATGAGAGTATTCATGCTCTCACGGCACGACGCTGCAGTGATGATGGTGAAAGTAGAGCAACAAACTCTGAGTTGGGCAATAAATGACAACTGTTGCAATGTTAATGTTGTTAAAAATGATGTTCAAGTCATTATCAGGAGCGTATGATAAACAAACCACCTCACGCTGATGATTCATTTATTAACAGACACTTTGAACTGTTTGTGATTGAAGCTACATAAGACAGAAGGAACAAAACAGAATCATGTTGTTGTTTACTGTTTATTCTTTAGATTTACTCCCATGGTGTCATTATAGAGACACGTTGTGTTTTTGTGCTCCAGCTTTCCTACTTCATATTTTCATCCATTCTAATAGTTTGTAGAAAGGGATAGTTATACATTTATAACATATATTCATGTCATCCATATCAATACAGAAACATCTTAAGTGTTGCTGATCATGATCAGACTGTGAAATAAATACATAACGTATAAATAACATAACACACAACATGAGTCAGCTGTACAATACTGACGCTTCTTTTTATTTAAAAGTTTTTAACTCCTCTGAGTGACTGGGGACATCTCTCCTGATGGCATGTTGCTTAAATTTTAGTTAAGTATTTATAATATAATTCTAATATAATGATTTTAGCCAGTATTGGACCTGTACTAAATATCAGTGTTGGTAAATCCCTATTTGTAAATGCTTAATTCAGGTTTTAGACGACAGAATGAGTCTCTATAGCTGCAGCTCGTGGTGGTTTCATGCTGTCAGAGCGGCTTTGATTCAGACGTCACAGCGACCAGCCGCCTGTGATTCTGGATGAGTTTAAATGTTCATTCCCTGTTAGCATGTAACACACCAAAACATCTGCATGTTCACTGTTAGAAACCTTCCTGCTGCTGATCACTGACTCCAGTGAAAGCTGTTCCCTGGGTGCTGTGCTGTGGATTATAAAGACTTCTTTAATACTTTTCATTTAACATCTGGTAGAACATCTGTCACAGAGAGCTGGCATCTGCATGTGGTTGTTGTTTCTGGATATTTATATTTATATTTAACACTGTATCTACTGGACTATGATAAGACCTTGAAATAAGTTTAAAGAACACTAAAATACTATCATAATAATAATGTAATAATAATCAAATAATTACTTGAATACATTCAGTACACAATGATTAAATAAATAGGATAACCCAGCTGGGTACTAAGCAGCTTTAATTCTTTTAGAGATGCAAAGCTGTCACAACAAAGTATTTAAATTATATGTCATTGCTCTTGATTTGATCTTGAAGCTGTTAAATGCACCTGTTATTTACGTTGTTTTTCTCTGTGACATCATGTCATAAATATAGTCAGGCTGGTTTCAATATATTTTAAAGCTAAATGCAGAATGCATCCTTATGTGCATGATTTTCTGTAACGGAGAGAAGAGGATATTTAGAGAACTTGTTGGCCTTTTATTTTGACGGGACTCTTGTTTCATTTGATATTTCTGAAGATACGAGGCGCTCCTCTTTCTGGGAAAGTTTGTCCTATTTTTCACTCTAAATTATTAAAGCATCTTAAATGATAAGTGAAGCCACTGAACATTGACAACTAAGATGCATGACTACGGCTGTAGTGTACGGAGCAATTACTTACACAGGACAGATTTGGCAGGAGTTGCAGGTAAACAATGTTTTTAAAGTTGTTTTTTAGAACAAATAAAGCTTGTTTTTATCCCTCATGCTGCTCTGCACCTCTTCCTGCTGTCGTTCTCACTATGAGACACACACCAGCTGAATTACTTAATTAAATTATTAAATTATCGCTGACTGAAATGTGACCCTCATTTAAAGTTCAGTTGGTCTCCCTGCATAAGTAAATGAGTTCACATTACTACTGTAGTAGTACTAACTGATGTTTCCAGATGTGTTAGAGCAGATTCTGTCACTTTGTGGTGAGAATAAACATTTGAAGACACCTTGTTGAAACTCTGCTTCAACATCGTGTTGGTGTTTGATTTAAGGTTTCACTCACGGTTTATTGTCTCATTGTTTCCATCTGAAACTTATGAATATTCTTTGAGACTGTTTACTGTATAATGCATTACTTTCTTGTAGTTGTTTTTGTTCATGAATGTCTTTAGAACAGGTTAAAGTGTAAATGATTATGTGTTATAAAAGCATAGTAAGAAAACAAACCCAGCTATTTAAGTATGTTGGATTATTTAAATGCTTTCTCATTGAATCCTTTTCACTCTGCAGACATGAAGCCTTGATGTTATTTCAGTGGATCCTAGAATACTGTGACAAAACCTTTTATTACTGACAATAACCTCACAGCTGTTTCAGGTGCAGCCGCAATTTTTATGTGCAGCGTGACACAATGAGAGTATTTTTCCTCTTGGACGCAGAAACTCAAACCACTCTCTCTCTCTCTCTCTGCTTTACTCTGTCTTCTCTTCGGTAGTTTTATGAGAAGGTGGCCAGAGTGATGAACTCAGACCAGGAAAGGCCGTACGTCTGCAACGCTCCTGGCTGCTCTCAGGTGAGAGAGTGTGTGTGTGTGAGTGTGTGTGTGTGTGTGTGTGTGTGTGTGTGTGTGTGTGTGTGTGTAATATTAGGAGGTGTACATTAGGAGGCCTGAGGAGTGGGTTACTGCGTCCCCATAAGGCAGAAACAGAATATCATGAACTGTAAATAACGCTGCTGGTGTGAAAACACTTGTAGAAAAAAAAGCTCTTTGAAGTCTCCAGCAGGCTGCATGTTCTCTACTAATAGAGAATAACTGTGGTTGTTATTTGGGGTTAACACTTAAATTCTGGTTTATTTTTGTATAATCTTATTTGTCTTTGTACACACAATTCTTAGTCGTTTTTTTTTTTTTTTTTTGTAATTGAGCAGCGATTCCCCACGGAGGACCATCTGATGATCCACAGACACAAACATGAGATGACCCTGAAGTTCCCCTCCATAAAGAACGACAACATGTTATCAGGTGAGCTACTATCAGGAGACTCTACCTGAGCAGGTGTGTTCCTGAGTGACTCACCTGTCTATCATCAGAGCACCTTATGGCGTGTCTATACCAGTTGTTTACAGTAATGTAAATCATATGACACACGTTTCCGTGCACCACTTACGCACTCTCCAGCAGCGCTGACGTCCAGCTGGACAATCAGCTGTTGAGCTAAAGTGTGATTAGCATCTTCACGTCGTCCAACGTGTGATTAGTCTGGATCTTACCTGTCTTACCTGGGATCTTAGAAGGATTCAGCTTCTTTCTCTTCAGTAAAATGATGTAAATATGATCAGGAAAATGTCCTGAAAGTGTTATAAATAAATGTTCTCAATGCAGAAAAATGTCCCCTGTGACCCTGATACTATTATATATTATATTATCATTATGTTATTATTATTCATGTATTAATGTAAAAGCAGAATTTTACTAATTTATTTGTTTAAGGTGGAGCTCATTTTGAACTATTAGTTACTGATTATTTTCAATATGGATTAATCTTCTGATTATTCTATCCAATAATCCATCGTGGGTTATAAATAATATAAATAATGAAAAATACTGACACAATTCTCAAAGTTTAGTCCAACCAACAGTCCAAACCTCAACATTATTGAAAATGCTTTAAAACTGATAAAATATGTAAAAGGAAAAGCAGTAGATCATCATATTACTTTTTTTTTTTACATGAAAAATTACTTAAATCATCCAAACAAAAGACTTTTTTGTTAATCCATTAATTGATTGACTTGTTGTTGTTTTAGCTGGTTTAATTTTGAACAAAACATCATATTTTATCAACTCAAAATGTTTTTTTATTTGTAAAAAGCTTAATCTGCAGTAAAAAGTACAATACTTCTCTCTGAGACATGAAAAGAAAAGGCTCAAATTAAACACAAGTACCTGAATGTGTAGTTCAGGACATTAATTAAATAAATGAACTTAATTACATTCCATCACACAACAGACTCTTCTAAAAAAGGCCTAAAAACCTTTCTTTTTAGAAAAAGCCTTTTATTCAATGTATCATTGTGCTTTGGCCTTTTAACCTGTTTTTAATCCTGTTGTACTCTGTAGCACCTTGAGATTGCTTTTAACAGTGAAAAGTGCTTTACAAATAAAATGTATTATTATTATTATTATTATTATTACTGGATCTCACCACGGAGCCAGTGGTAGACTTTATGGATGTTTGGGCGTATAAACCTCAGATGACACATTAATCTGCTGTCCAAAGAAACATCAAATCATAGATTGTGTGCTGCATGTGTCAACCCAAGGCCGATCCATAAGTATAGATCTCTATTCCTAGAAAGGCAGAACGCTGCAGGAACGCTGTAGCAGGACGTCTCCAGCAGCTCCGCTCAGATTGTGTCTTCTTTATTATTTACGCTCCGTGGACAGCAGGATCAGATTTTCTAGGCCGGGTTTCTTATCGCCTGTTGTCTGAGTTACAGCTCGGACCGTTTCTCTCATTGAGACTCAGGATAAACTAGTCCTCTACTGTAAGTTACAGCTAGCAGGCTCTAAACTAGAGTCTCTTCTTTTCACTTTTCTTGCTGTGGTTGTTGACCTGAAGTTAACCTGCTGCTCCACTGACTCACAGCTTTCATCCTCAACTAAAAATGGACATTACTCGCTTTTTTATTTTTAGAGTTTGTTAAAATGGAAAAATGTTTGTCGTAGAATATATATTTTGGGCACACAGGTCATGATGAAAGTTTGAGTCTAGCCAGAATGGATAAACAGAGCATGAAGTATGCTTTTAGCCTTTGAAACAAGCCTGATCCTAAAATCACCTTCAACTGTCTGAAACCTGATCTGTGCTCGCCCCCCACAACGCCACGTTGAATACCGCAGCTCAACAAACGAGACCCCCACTCAGGAGGAGCTCTGTGCTCTATCAGCTGTCAGTGTCTCCTTTGCTAACCGAGGGAACTGGTGTTTTCTTAAAATCTTTGCAACCACAGAGTGCATTCTTTACACTTCAGTCTTCAGGAGCTTTATCTTCTCTAAAGAGTTTATAGTGGATCAGGCTTATAAATAAACAGATTTAACATCACGCTGAATCAGTGGGAGAGAAAATACAAAACAAAGAAAATTAAAGGTTAAACATTCAAAAATTACACAACGAAACAAAAACAAATGGACAAATCTGGTGATGGCAACTGAACTATGTCTGCTTTTAATTTGTCCAACAGTCGACTGCTTCTTTCTCAGAGGCTGAAGAACTGTTTATACTTATTATTATTGCTTATTATTATACTGTGTATAATCAGTGTAATGTGTCCTGTGTGTTGTTTTGTCATTGTGTTCACATTATGTGTCTGTGTGGCAAAGGGCTGCTAGCATAGCTGTGTTAGCTTTAACCTAATGTTTGCAAGGTTGTTTGTTTGTTTGTTTGTTTGTGTGTTTTTTAGCAATAAAGAAATACTGCGAAAAAACACACACAAGGAAAAAAAAACATTGTCAAAACACAAAAAAACAAAAGTTAGACAGAATTTATTACACAAGTTACAAGTTATGAACATATGACACAGTTAACCTGTTAGATCGTTAAACATTCAGTCTAATCTTTCTGTCAACAGGTTGACAGATTTTCACTGTATGACAAAGTGAATCAAATATTATCTCATAGAATACATTTCCTAATATCTTCAACTACATATCAAATGTTGGAAACAAGTCAGATTTCAAGAGTTATAGCAGCAGTTATCTGTTATATTTATGTTTAATATCATACACGGTCCTTTTCGTCTGAAAAATATTAAAATAAACTAATACCTAGTGCTGTAGTGTTTTGCTGCTGATGATCATGTACAGCCTGAAAAATAAAAACTATAAACAGCAGTTGATTTTTAAAGCTAAAACTAAAACTTTCCTTGATTTCCAGACCAGACGCCGACACCAACACGCTTCCTGAAGAACTGTGAGGAGGTGGGACTGTTCAGTGAACTGGACTGCTCCATCGAGCAGGAGTTCTGCAAGGCCCAGGAGGAGGAGGACAGTAAACAGGTAGAGAACAGAATAAAACCTGAACATGGCTCAGGTCAGGGTGTGATGATCTCTGGCTAGCTTCAGTCAGTCACTAGCAGTATAAACACACTACGAGCTGAGGAACACGTTAATAGATTCAGAAACACCAAAACCTCATAATCACACTGGTTAAGAAGCCAATAACCACAGATATGAATACACATCAACATGTCTGCCAGAGTTTCTCCTTAGTCCAGAGTTTAGTCCTGTTGATGCTCCTCCATCAGTCTGACAGGGACGGACTAGCAGGTGGAGGTTTCTCACCACCAGACCAGGAGGAACAGGATCAGGTTCTCCTCCTGTAGCTCCAAACAGCTCCAGCTCTCTCTCAGGGAAAGAGTCCTGTTTCTTACAGACAGACCCCAAAGACAACTCTGTGACAGCAGTAAAAGACCTGTCCAGACATTCTCACATTCATCATAAGACATCAGGTCATTTATGCATTATAGATGTACCTTCACCTGAAACATGCTAGTCAGATCACCACCAGACAGACTGCTTATCTAATGTCTAAGAGATGTGCAGAGCTGTCGTCTGGCTGGTTGGGACCTCAGGTCAGCCTCCCAGCCTGTGGTTTATGATGGGAGGTGTGGTTTATGATGGGAGGCTCTGCTGAGTCAGCAGGAGGCCAGTCCCAGCAGGACTCTCTGGGAGTCAGTGAGGGGAAGAGTGAAACTTTGGGAAAACAACAATCAGCCAATATGAATAATAAATAATCACATTTAGACACACTCTATTATGTGAGGAGAAGAGTGACTGGTTCAGTTGGTTTATATTTCCTCAACTGTGAAATATATATTTTAAGGTCAGGTTAACTATTCTAAACTGTATTCTCCTTTTTATATTTTATCATTGCTACTGGCTGTTTCTCATTTGACTCAATGCAAATGACTTGAACTTGCGATTTGTTTTATGCCGAGATATGCCCAACGAGCTCGGTGGTACAGCACATTGTTACTGACAGTAACGGGTTATTTTAGACTGCGGTTACATGCAACAGAGGTAACACAAACAAACTGTCCTGCTGGGAAAATAACAATAAGGAAACCTGGTCTTCATTAGACTCTCAACTCTGAAACAGCCTGTGGATGATAGTTGATAGTTCCTCATCACTGATTCAAACAGTCGTCATGCTTCAGTGCTGAACATTCAACTTGTTGGGAAGAATGTGACTCTGAGAGATTCCTGAACTTGTTTACTCTGTTTGTTTGTTTGTCCTCCTCTTCCTCACAGAGCATCTCACTGCATGGCCAGGGAGGCCAGCACCAGCAGTCCCTCTCCCGGATGGGCAGCCATGACACCAGCATCGTGATCCAGCAGGCGCTGCCCTCGCCCCAGTCCAGCTCCGTCATCACTCAGGCTCCATCCACCAACAGACAGATCGGGTGAGAACACAAAACAACACAAACAAGTTAGGTTTTATTCAGCTTGGAAGAGAAGGAGAGCCAAGACTAGTTTGTGTTTTATCTTTGCGTGTCTATAAATTGAGTGTTTCCAGTCAGACTGATGTCACAGTGATGACTTTACAGACTTTAACACAAATAACGACTGAGTTCACTTGGTTTTGAGCTTTTTGACTTTGGTTAAAATGTATTATTTAAACATGTTGCCATGTTAAATACTCATCACATTTAACTCATGTTAAAGCTTTTCATTTCCATCAAATTCACACTTAATTCTCCAGATACACTTTGCCAGGTTAAACCAATTTGTCAGCATCCAATTAAGTTGCAGGAGAGAACCAAAAAGAGAAATAATCATTTTAAAAAAACATTCATGATTTTTGTAAAATTATTATATTTTTATCGTTAATATTGCATTTGAAATGTTGAAGAGTGCATTAGGACTCATTTCAGACTTGAAACTCAAAGTTTAGGACTTGAGACTTGAGACTTGAGACGTATACGTGACTTGATGAACATCGGTTGGTTCCTCTGGTGGAGGTTCTGTTGGTTCCTCTGGAGGAGGTTCTGTTGGTTCCTCTGGTGGAGGTTCTGTTGGTTCCTCTGGTGAGGTTCTGTTGGTTCCTCTGGTGGAGGTTCTGTTGGTTCCTCTGGTGGAGGTTCTTTTGGTTCCTCTGGTGAGGTTCTGTTGGTTCCTCTGGTGGAGGTTCTGTTGGTTCCACCTCTGGTAGAGGTTCTGTTGGTTCCTCTGGTGGAGGTTCTGTTGGTTCCACCTCTGGTGGAGGTTCTGTTGGTTCCTCTGGAGGTTCTGTGAAGAACTGCTGACAGACAGAAATGACCCGAGGAGGCTGTGATGAAGGAGTGCGTCCCCGTTATACGGACTGCCTCGGGCTGGGCCCGGACCTTTTGTGGACCTTTTGTGTCCGTGCTGATTCCTCCGTAGTCTCTGAGGTAATGACAGTGTTTTGTTACATTGGGAGCAGTGTGTGTGGCTGGTAATTCATGTTTTGCAGTTCATTCAGTATTGTCCCACAGCAGAGCAAAGAGGGTCCCAGAGGACACGATGAGGTCATTGTTGAAGCTCTGACTGCTTTTACAGCGGTTTAGCATTTCATGCTCTAAAATAGTTCCTTTCACTGGGAACGTCACCACAACCTCTCTGACACCGCTGCACCATGCTACAGGTGTATCATAACCAGCACGTATAGAAAGATTATTAGCTAGTCTTCATTATTTCCCAGCAGTGTTTAGCGGTCAAGGAATAGTTCATGGAGTTGAAGGCATTTTTAATTCCAGCCATAATCAGACCCTGGTGATCTGCGTCTGCATAGATGTGATTTAATAAACTACCAGCCATCATGGGTTTGGAGGGGAATTTCTTTTCCTCTAGTGACTTTTTGGCTTTGGATATTAAGAACATAATCATTACCACACACAAATATTTATACACTTTTTCCTTATGGGGACCCTCCACTGACCTCATTCCTTCCTTATCCCTTAACCCCAACCACCTTCAGCCTTGTGCCAGGCTTTGTTACTGTAAACCAGACTGTGGCAGTAACTCAGACACTGAGAGGCTCAGTGTTATGCCTGCTGTGTCCAGGTTGTCCTGTGTAGATTTACAGCTTGAGGAGCTAGTGAATATTGGATGTGAGGCCCATCACTAAGCCTGACTGACACCCCGTCAGGCTCTTTGTGGAGGACGGGGATGGAATTTCAGCCTGTTGGAGGAGCAGCAATCACTGCCAGTAACAGAGACTTCACCTGAGTTTACCTGTCATTTAAAACTCATCAGAGCCGTGTAGCATGTGGACGTGGTTTTCAGCCACATAAGTCTCAGTACAGTTATCTGACAGCAGCTCTTGTATGTGGTAGAACCATAGACTGGATAAATGAAGAGGACAAAGCCACCATGAAGTCACTTATTGGTTTGTGAACTACAGTTTTGAAGCCAACCGTCTTGGTTTTTTGGAGCGATAAGTACCAACCTGTCAATCACCAGGTAGCCGTGGCCTCAAGCATACCTGCTGATGGTCTATTGTCTCTAAATGGGACCAACGTTTACAAAGTAAAGATCTTGCTGTATTGCAGAATACTTAAATGTAGCAATGGAGACCCTAATTTCATTAGGAAAACTTTTACCAAGGTAATAAATCAAGTGAGAAGTAGAGTCTTTTTCTTCTAGAGTTCTTTTTGCAGCCAGCCTGAAAACCAGATGAATCTGCAGAGCTCATGTTGTGTTGCTGTGGCAGAAACATTCAGACAGATTTCCTCCCAGGATGGCCTCCGCCAAGCCAATCACAGAATATATCTCATACATTCTATTAGGATGACCGACATCCAGCACAACTCACAAAACTTAGACCAAACTGTCAAACAATACAGCACTAATTAAATATGAATCAGGATTCTGGATTTCTCACTTGAATGTTTCCAGAAACACATTTCAGTGTACTGTTTAGCTGTAATTTGACAAAGTTTTGCCATGTTTTTCCTGCTTGAAGTTACATGCCTTACACGTGTCTCTCAGTGCTGCGTCACACGCTTTGCTGCACCAGTTGGTTGGGAGGTTCTAGATGGATATTTGTGAGTTAATCTGGGGATGCCAGGCTAGAGATGCTCCTTCTGGCCATTAGAAATAACTCACATTAAAGCAGTTCCCCAACGGCTTCACTTCTCAGACCCAGAGGTTGGCTGAAGCTGCAGAGACGTCATGTGTTTACTAGGACGGTGGAATCTGAACACATGAATAGGATGAGTAGATTCACATGAAAGAAATGTGGAAATGTTCATATCAGCAGGAAAATGTGTTGAGGAAACCCCTCCACTGAGAAGCAGAGCTTCCACAGGAAGCCATTAGGGCCAACCAAAGGCTCTCCACAGGAACTCCCCTCACAGTCAACCAGCCGGACACTTCACAGCTAGCCGGCCGCAACCAGCCGGACACTTCACAGCTAGCTGTCCTCGTCCAGACTGAGAGTTAGAGAGCCTGGAGGTCAGATCAGGGGTCCCAATGACTAATATTATAACATGACTGTTATAATTACCCTGTTGACCTGCTGAACTCTAGTCTACAATATGTTTAAATGTCCCACAAACGTATTGTTAATCCCAATTAAAAAAGTTTTTACAGTGTAGATGTTTATGTTTAGTTTTATTCTTTATAATTAGGAATAAGTTATCCTTGTCTATAAATCTGCCTCATTTATGTACGTGATCATTGCCGGCATATAAAGCTTTTAATCTCGACACACTTTATGGAGCTCTGTGGTGAAAATATCTCTGAATGGAGAAGAAATCACCAAACAAAATCAGTTTAATCTCGCCTCCATCTGCTTCCTTCGTTCTCAGCTTTGCTGAACGCGCAGTGTGAGCATCCAATGAATTAGGATAACAAGTCATTTTCATTGCTCCACAATGTTTACTAAAGAGCTTTGAGGCTTGGAATCAATTAGGATTGGCTTTCCTCAAGTCCATTTACTTTAGGGTTGAGCTGGGCCTGCAGCTGTGAAACCTGAGGACCTCGCTCTCTCGCTCTTTCTCTCTTCTCTCCTTCTTCTTTGAGTCCCTAAACAAGGTCTTTGGGGAGCTGCGCTGACACAAACCAGTGTTAAAACCAGGCATAAGAAACAGCCAGCAGATCTGAATGTCACGGCTATCATTATCATACAAAGCCAAGCGGCGTCCAACAGATTTGAATGCTTTCTGCTTTTCAATTATAAACATCTGGTGCTGAGTTATGTCAGAGTTAAATGCGTTGGACATTACTAGTCAACCATGTGAGATACAACATTGTGTGGAAACCTCAACCTTTTGACTGGTAAGAGGAGCTCTGAGTGTGGGTGTGGGCACCAGCCACTAAAACTACATTCTTCTATTGTGGCTCAGTCCAGTTGTTTCCATTACACAGTACAATCAACCTGGAGCAGCTGGTTACAGTACAGATGTGTTAAAATGTTTGATCATCAATTTATGATGATGTGGTATTAAGTTACTCATCTTCATTTTGGCTTTGAATAAAAACAGGTGCATTTATTAAATGGACACTTCTTGTGAGAGATGAGAACTTTTTATTCTATGATTCTCTTTTTAACTGCAGCCACTATGTGGATATATATAAATATAAACATTAGACATAGGCAACAATTAAAACAGGCACATAAATAATACATGTGTGTTAAAACCATTAAGACTACAAACTGAAATCATTTATGAATCACATCAGGTCAACCGAGGAAATGAATTTATGGAAGACTTTGTATCATTATGTGTTTTATTTGAAGTACGACACATTTGCAGTTATTTTCTTTGACATGGAGGATTTTATCTCTAAAGTTAAATGTGTCTGTGGGTGAAGTCCCACCCTGGGCAGAATGTGCAGCTTTAAGTTTGGCTGTCACATCGCCCTGCAGCTCTGAAGGAAGTTTATTTGTGGTTTCATATCTCATGCTACTTTATATGCACAATATCTTTCACACCTCAGAGTCACCAACCTCTTCCTTGTTCTTCGAGGGAAGTAGACAAATAGATGGTGGTCTGTTCCTCTGAACAGAGAGTTTCATGCTTGGTGCAAGGTGACACATTTGCTGTGAATTTCCTGTGTTTTCTCAACAATATTTGATAATATGCTGCTGATTGATTATTAAGGACCGCTGGGTAAAAGAGCTGATAGGATACTAAAGCCTCCCGTCCCATTATTTCTGTTTCAAAGTATTTTTTTGCTTAGTACATATTCTAGATAATGGCTCACATCTTGAAAAGAAATAAAAAGCAATTCATGTGCAGATGTGCATGTTTATCATACAATATGTCTCCTCCTGATGTGATGATGATGATTCAGTAGTTTTCTCACTTGTTACATATACTGTTAATTACACAGTTAATAATAATAATAATAATAATAATAATAATTAATAGTAACATAGTGATGGAGCTGCTTGATAACGGCAAAAATCACAATCACAAATATTTTGGTCAGTGAGATCATTATTTAACTTTAATCACTTTTGAAACATAAACACATTTATTGAACTTGAATGAATGGAAAGACAAATCTTTTTTTTTAAATGGGATAAATACAATACATGATTAATTAATTAAATATACATATTTATATATTTAAATAAATAAAACATTGTTTGATCATAATAAATAAGATCAACTATGTTTTAAATATTGTGTTTGAACTGCTAAAATATGTTTAATTTGTAAGTTAAGTATAAAGTTAATATAATTTTTATAGATAAAAAATAAAGACCAAAGTAAATTAGATCAAATTTGTTGTCGTGCTCTTTGTTATTTTCTAGTAATTGGAAGCCAGTCATAATTGAAAATAAAACGTGATCAATCACCCCGCCCTGTTTTGTGGTGCTTAAAGTTTTAATGATTGCACATCACATTTTTTATTGCGTAACATTTTTCCCGTGCGTGTGATAAAACAAGCGTTTCAACACTCATTGTGGCAGCGCCAGAACACAGAACGCCTCCACACCTCCAGGAGAGTTAACTTTGACCTCATGACCTCCACCATTTAAACTAAACTTCCTTTATTATTGTTTATGATTAGATTGCATTGAGAGAGAGGTGATAAGGAGGGAGGTCCGCCCTGAGAGCAGAGAAGGACCTCTGCAGAACGCCTGAGCTGCCCTCATGCTCCGACTGACTAATGCCCTCACAGCAAACAGGGGCAATAGTCTCAACACACTGTGGTTAATGCACATAGAGAGAACAAAGGCACAGAAAAACAAAGGTACCATCAATTAGAAAAAAGGAAGGAGAGAAAAAAGAAAGCAAGAGAATGCAGGATGTACATCTGAGCTGAATTAAGATGAGCTCATTGTGTACTGCAGTGGGTTTAATAGTGCGTTTGTAGAGGAACGCCCAGACTCTGTTCCCTTCATTCCAGCGGGGCTCTGTCATCTGCCCCGGGCCACCACACATGCAGACTCCTGCACAACACTCACACAGCGACATGCCTCTCAGCCCTGATCACAGCCTGGGAAGTGTGGAAAAGAGGGATCAGAGGTGGACGGAGGAGAGGAAGAGGGGGATCAGAGGTGGATGGAGGAGAGGAAGAGGGGGATAGGAGGTAGATGGAGGAGAGGAAATGAAGGATCAAGAGGGTGGAGGAGAGATAGACAGGGTTTCTAGCAGGATGGTGTTATAGTCAGGTGGAGGAGAAGACATGTCTGCACAGGGAAAGGAAAAGACAGATCATGTTTGGATGGAAGAATGGACAAAGTGGAATCGGAGGAATGAAGGTGTGGGAAAAAATGCAGCGAGATGATGAAAGAACATGAGGATGGAAAAGTGAATGAAAAACAGAGTGACAGGCATCAGGTGGCTGCATGAGAGGAAGAGGAATTATTTAAGAAAGGGAGAGACAAACCAGCTAATTAATAGTTCTGGTAGATAAAGAGGGAGAAAATTTAAATATCAATAAAATGAAAGAGGCCTGCAAGCCAAATATTACAACATGAGTCAGGTGCTGCTGACAGATGCCAGGTTAGTTTGTGGCATGTTTTGTCATGTTTTCTTTTCTCCTTCGTGGTGAAGGAATGTTCTGACATGATTTTCACTTTCGTTGAAAACAAAAGACAACACGTCTTCTCTCAGCATCTCATGGATCAAAACAATATCATATTTGGGGAGAAAATACCACAACACTCATGCTAATTTGCTCCAGAGTATCATCCACCATCATTTCTCAACTGCACTCTGGCACCGCTAAACTCAGCTTGAGGCTCCCTAATGTAAGGACACCCCATCCCAGATCCATCCCAGCATCCATCCCTCCGCTAGCCCGCTAATAAAAGTCAGCCTGTGTCGTAACCCATTAGGGCTGATTTATTTGATCAGATTCGTATTATTTCCTCAGTCCAAACCCCATGGCACTCTCCTCCCACCAGTGATTAAAGGCAGTAAATCAGGGGCAGGTCCTGTGTAGTGTTTACTCAGAGAGCCAGGCAGCTGCAAGCTGTTTGAGGCCCTTGTTTCTCCCTCTGTTTACCTCCGTTCCCATGGCGACTGCACCACCGTCTCCCGAACGTCTGGAACTTGGCCCTGGGCTGTTTTGGTTACGTTCGAAAGTTTTTAGCTGCTGTGTCTACCCAGAGCTGCAGTGACTTCACCCAGCGAGGAGTGAGCGCAGAGATGTTGGACGGAGGGAGGGAAAGAGAGGGAACAGCGAGAGGAGGAGAGGAGGGAGGGACGAGATCTGGGGGTGGGCAGGCCCAGGGTGGGGGGAGGGCGAGAAGCCAACAGCATTACATCATTGCTGGAGCAGAGTCAGAAAGGGAAGGATATGAGTCAGTGGACTGGCTGCACCTCTCTCCCTCTCTCCTCTTGGACGCCAGCCAAGCCCTTGTGTTGAAGTCTCCAGAGCAGAGCTGGGACTGTGGGGACTGTGGGGACTGTGGGGACCGGGACACTGAAGCTTAGTGTGTGTGCAGACTGCAGGATTTGTAGGTTAGAGCAGCAAATCCAGCGGGGCTGAGCTGAGGTGTGGGACCCTGAGGGGTCCAGAAGAGAGTTTAGAGGATTAACAGGACAATGAGAGGAGGATCACTGGGAGAAATAGACTGAGGAACAAGAGATAAAAAGCAGAAAGCACTGATGGAGAGAAGAAGGCCGAGCAGTGATGTCATGGTGGAGTGAAGGTGGGCGGGGCCGTGGTTGCTGGGCGGGATAGTGGAGCAGAGAGAGCTCTCAGTAATGTGAGAGTCAGGTCAGACTGCAGAGAGTCTACCTGCTCTCCCCCGAGGCCCACAGCAGCTATTATCAAGCCCTCACACACACACACACTCACACACACACACACACACACACACACACACACACACACACACACACACACACACACACACACACGACCACTCTGCTACATGCACTCATTCATACACAAACACTCTGAACATGGATCCACTAATCCACTGTACAGGCTGCTGCATCATGTATTCAAAGACAAACAGACGTAAACACAAACAGAAGAGAATTAATAAGAATCTCCTCATTGACTCCTATAGAAACGCTGCACCACCAGCTGGAGCTGAGATGATGCATTCACTAAAGGAAGTAACTGACATTTATCCTAAAAAACATTGCCAATTACTCAGTAGATTGAAGAACGACTATCAAGTAATAAAATTCTTACTTCCATTAAAATGGCTTTTAGTGTAAATGTCTGTATTTATTAGGAGAGTCAGCACAAAGCAGAGTGAATCCCAGAGAAGAGCTGCAGGTGTTAGTGGTTGGACAAGCAGGGTGTGTGTGGTGTGTTTTGGTGTGTTCTGGTGTGTTTTGGTGTGTTTTGGTGTGTTTTGGGGGTGTGCGGTGCCCCCCCCCCCCCCCCCCCGCTCTGCTGCAGGTGACAGCCAGCTGAACTACCTGTCCAGGCTTAAAGGAGTCTTTCTTCTCCAGAAAGCTGAACCTGACTGTGCTGTGACCTCTGGCTGTCACTAGCAGCTCTGTTAGCATCTGAATGAAGATCGACAGCTGCAGTCCGTTTAACTTTCCTAATGTGAATATCAGCACGTTAAAGCATTTAGTTTATCTCTTATTTACTCTGGTTCTCTTTGAGAAGTTTTTTTCTGACTTTAAGTCACATCACTTGCAGTACTCAGTTTTAAACATTTTCCCTGTTTTTAACTGCTTTGCTTTATGTTTAAAAAGATCAAATTTTCCACAAAAGTTGCTGTGACAATCTGCCAACTCAGGACCATGTTACACTAAAGACTAACTGTCTGTAAGTGTGAATTAAATAAGCATCATTACTGCACATAACATGCACAAGGTTTTAATGGGCTTGGACATACACATTTATGAATATCTGCATGTTATACAGTATATTGGTTTGTTTATGGATAAACCACTGTAAGCGTGTAGCAGGAAGAACCCATAACATCCTGGAGATCTGAAGGAGCTACACAGATCATTTTTACTTGGTTAACATTGTGATATAGAGTATTATCTGGTGGAGCGTTCTCTGAGTTCTCTTCTAGTTTCCTCTTGTTTTGGGAAAAAATATTATAAATCGCCTCAGAAAACCTCATTCTACGTCTACAAAGAAAACATCTCATCAGGGAGTCATCATTCTGAATACAAATCCAGCAGTTTTTATGCATAAAATCAGCAGCGTGTCACTGCCTTGTGACTATTATTTCATACTGTTGGAGAGTCTAAAAGGGGGAACTGTGTTGATGTAGTGCACAGCTACACTGCAGACCTCATTGTACTTTCATGACTTTCCCCATGTGGAAATGTTTGGATTTGCAATGTTGCTCAGATGTCATACGTGCTGTTAAATGAGTGTGATTGTGATAAATTGGGATGTTAGACAGGACTGACACACAGTAATGGTCCTGTGTGTGTGTGGAGCAATCTAAAATGTCTGCTGCGCAAATGCACATATTTAGGTCTGGATAAATACAGGTATATATTTATTCAGGTGGGGAGCGTTGCTGTGGTGCAACCCCCCGTTTGGCCATCACTCCTCACTGCTCACCATTACGGTAATCCAGGCTATTGATTATATTAACCATTGAACACAGATCACCTAAATGCTTCTTGTTTGCACTGATTTCTAAATGCTTAAGGAAATGGAGCTTTATTGACTGGCATTGATCCTGATGACACTGATAACTGGAGACTTATTGATTCTGCTGGTGCAGGTTATTGAAGCATCAAGTAGTGAACGCTGTTATTTTAAGGTCCTGCATGCAGGAACCCTGCAGCAGAATCAGAGTTCCTACAGCAGGGATTTGGTGGCAGTAGTATAAATGATGTCACGGCGTGCAGATGGAGCGGTCTGCAGCGCTGATCCTCACTGTGACAAGACTGCTGTCAATAGTTTCAGCCTCATCTGAACGTGTGATTTATTGATGTGGCGTGCGTGTGGATAGGCCTGTTGGTCTGCACGCATTTGTGGTCACCGAAGGAGATTTTCTCCCCCACAGGACGCTGCTGCAGTTTCTAAAGAGATTCTCGTCATGCACATCTCGTGGTTGTTATGACAAATATTATTCATTTATCATCACCATCATCGTTTTTCATCCATTGTACGACATGAAGTGTGCTTGTTTAAAGTGCATCCAAAAACTCCCAAGATGCTTTTAACTGCAGCATGAATACGCAGCCACACACTTTTTTTTCCATTCTGACTTTATAGCTGCAGAAACAAGTGGAAACTAAAAATGAAAGAAGTTGGGGGGAAACATGTGCTCTGAAATAGCACAGATGTGAAATGAATAAATGTGGGAAATTATTTTTAAGATGCAAGAGCAGTGTAATGATCTCACTTTGGAGAACTGTAATACTACCAGGGGTCTTCTTAGGTTAAAGCATTTTGTAAACTTCCATTAAACTTTTACAAATGTAACAGTGATCTCCCACACTCAATCTGTTATTATTGCAATCAATAGCAATTTATTTGAAACAATGTTTTGGTACTGAGACCTTCTCCAGGTTCTTATTTTTATATTTTAATAATTACTGCTGAAGGTCTCAGGACCGAAACTGTTGAAAAAGTGTAACAGACAATGCAGAAGTGGTGTACATTTATTAATGTACTCATTTTAAGGTACTTTACTTGAGTATTTTCACATATGAAACTTTATACTTCTACTTCTTTTTACTCCACTACATTTAGCTGCCAGCTTCAGTTATTTTTCAGGTCATGATTTAAAAAATATGATCAATTTAAAATGATTACGCCTGTTTATAAATGAAACCACATAAAAGTATTTTCCGTAGTTAAAATGAGCTCTACCTTGACGACAGTATATTACTGCATACATAAATATATCAAAAATATTAATCCAATAATATATTTAGAATATAACAAATCCATTCTGCATAAGGAATACTTTTACTAGAGTATGTTTTGAATGCAGGACTTCCTTTTACTTCAGTAACAGGTCTGAATTCTTCTTCAACCTCTGGTTCTCCTGTAGTTGACCTGCTGGAACGCTGCTGTCAACATACAGGCTGCTGCTCCATTACTGCCTGCTGGACTCTAGTTAACAGGATAGATGTGTGTGTACATCTAAATAGCTGGGAACTTGTTATGGAAGCTACATTTATCAGCATGCATAGTGTCCTCTGGTTCTCTGGTCAGACACCTGTTATGGATGCTTCACAAGAAAACAAGCACCTTATTATTGGTCATATTAGGGTTTGATGGTGTGATATGATAAAGCCCAGAATAACAATATCCGCTATCTATTTCAGTGTGAAAGTCCTCTGAGCGTTGGTCTGTGTGTCTTGTCAGGCCCGTCCCCCGGCTCGCTGTCCTCGCTGCTGCACCTACGGAACAGACAGAGGCAGCCGCTGCCAGCCTCCATGCCGGGAACGCTGCCAGACCCCACCATGCCCGGCTCCTCGGTGCTCATGCCTGTGAGTAACAATACCATAAAAACAAAACCATAGACTGTATAGAACAACGGCTCTGAGCACATTCACTCATATGACAACGGTGTAAACTTAGCCTGCACCTCGCTGTGTGTTTGTTTGGATGTTTTCTATCTCTGTTACAGTGATTTACTAAGGCTTCTCCTGAAGATGCTAATGCATTCTACCTCTAGTTTTAATATGGACTTCATTGTAATTAAGCCACACTGTAAAAAAGAATCTGTTAAATTTACGGTAAAATACCGGTAGCTGTGGTTGCCAGAATTTCACCGTAAAAATTACAGTGAGTGGGTTTTCTACTGTAAATTTAAATGTAAATATCAGCAAAAACTGTAATTTAGACTGAGTAGTCCTTTTATTTAAAGGTAATTGTGTCCTTGAGACAATACGGTATTTCTCCATTCATTTTACATGATTTTTAAAAATATTTTTACAATAAAACTGTGTTTTTCAAAAGTTTTGTTCTATTCTGTGATTTACAGTAATTAAAAGTGTCTATTATGGTGATATGCAATTTTTTATTTTAGGCCGTATTTCTCATGCAATTTGACAGCATTTTACTGTAATTTCTACAAACACTTTTTACAGTGCAAGAAGACTTAGAGACGCGTTGGGAAGCTGAGAATAATAACAAGCTCCTCGTATCAGGATTCTAATGATACAACATATGTTCTCATTGTAACACAAGACAGCCTGTGTTTATGGTCTGGGAAAAAAACCCTCCCATGTTTATTAAATTAAGAGCTAAGCGATTTTGGGGAAGATTGACGGTTCAGGAAAGGGGTGCCGGTTCTGGTGATATTTTTACACAAAACACACTTAGTGCAATTAAGGCTGTGTGTCAGGTTCTAGGCCTGGGTCTCTGTGGACGAGGGGGGGGGGGGGGGGGGGGGGGGTCAGGAGGGGGGGTCGGGGGGGGGCGTCCCCATGGAGACCACCCCCCCACCCAGAGTTCAGCAGCTGGGGGGCCACAGCAGCTCACACATGTTCATGCAGACGCTCACACAAAGGTTTCTTCTTTTTGCATTTACTGCACAGTGAGCACTGCTCACATCATCACTCTGCACAGGTGACCTCTGACCCCTGACAGCTTAACCAGCTGATTTCCTCACATGCAGACCTCAGCTGTGACACATGACCACACTGACCAGGGTCACTGGGCAGGCAGTAACCACACACACACCAAGACAGATTCTCATGCGTTTAAACAACTAACTGACATCTCTCACATCTCCTTCACCTGATTAACACATCCTGCACCAGCCGGCTCGATGTGTGAGTCCGACCGACACTCACCACACTATAAGCAGAAGCACACACACCCCTGGTGCACCGGCTTCCTGTGTTAAGTCCCTCCATGCTAGCTTCCTGTTTTGGGTCAGCTCCAGTTATCATCACACAGAGCTGTGCACGGGGCAGCCTGTCATGAGAAATCAGGCTCTCATGCTCTCTCATCTCAGCTCCAGCCTGCTGAGGGACGAGGCCCACACTTTAATGTTAACAGATATCATAATATCATCATCTAGTGATATCATTGTGTTAAAGGTATACTATGCAGGATTTTCTGGAAGAAAAACTGTATCGACTTATTCAAAGATACTGACCTTCCCACGGAGTCCACTGTTTCGCCATGAACCCTTATGACTGAAGAAATAATCAGCTATTTATCCCGCAGCTATACGATCCAGCTTCACTTTTTCAGCCTCCTTTATAGACCCATTAGACGGCCAGCCAATCATAGGCGAGACCCAAACGGTCAGCCAATCACAGGCAGCGGGACCCAGACGGCCAGCCAATCACAGGCGGGACCGTAAAAGACCACAACTTCCGTCTGCCCTTTCATAATAAAAGTCTTCAACCCCCCCCATGACATCTGCCCTTTGATCTACAGTCATGGTTAAAAAAAAAACACAGAAAGACCACACTTTATCATTTTAATGCCCAGTACAACTAAAGGTACATTTGTTTGGACAAATATAATGATAACAAAAATAGTTCATAAGAGTTTAATTTAAGAGCTGATAACTAGCCATTTTCTATGGTTTTATTCATAATGATTTTGGTTTTTATCAATAAAACCATGGAAAATGTCTAGATATCAGCTCTTAAATTTAACTCTTATGAGCTATTTTTGTTGTTATCATTATATTTGTACTTTAGTAGTAGTACCTTTAGTCCAGGCATTAAAATGAACAAGAAATTGAAGAAAAATAATGGTCTAACCATTTTTTCTCACTGTAACCATGACACCAGTGTTCCCAGGGGCTCAAAGGGACAAAAAAACCTGCAGAAAATGCATAGTTATGGGAAAAAGAAAGGTTCAATACTGTCAACAAAAAAATACATATCTTTATGCATTAAAATTTTATTATTAAATACAAAGAAAAGGGTTTCCTGTCTTACAGATTATATGGATCACATTCATTTTCAAATGAATTGATTCAGGAACAACTTTATTCAAAACAAACATTATAGAACATACAGCGTCACATCAACCACAATAAGTAAGAACTGAAATAAGATGTGTCATTCTTATTTATTTGTCAAA